>NC_140165.1:212224801-212254801 GCF_963971535.1 Notolepis coatsorum | reverse complement strand
TGCCTAAAATACATACCTAAGTAAATGGAATATTGCTCCACTTCTACAAGGCCATTTGCATATTCTAGGGACATCTATGGACGTCAGTGAATGTATTCCCAGTGTCAGAAATATTGTGTCTATTACTAGGCTTGCTTAAATTGTGATGAAACTAAGGATAATATGAATTATGATTTTTCTTTGCATCTTTGACAGTGAATAACACCATGCTAAAAATGACCAGACATGAAAACTGCCACTGATCTCGTTCAGTACCTAAGGAAATTAATAAAGGGAAGATGATTAAACAGAAGGTTTTGTAGATACAGTACTGAATTCTCCCATCCGGACCAATGTCATTTGAAATATTATTATAGAATATAGAATAGCAGGCTTATAAATTACCTTATTATAGCCAATTCGCACATTTATGGATTGTGCCAAATCTTATATTTCAAATGCCCGAGTTCAATTCGAATTTTGTATCACCAGGTGTGCATAAGAACAGATAATGAAATCTACTGTATGTACAGTAGCTTTTTTATTTTTGCCAGGGTGGCACCATTTTGAAACTAATTACAAGTCTAATTGTTGCTACATGCTAAAATAGGGAAGATAAACTAACTGTGCTTCAATATATACCAATAATGTTAAGTTTTGTGGTTTATTATCCCGAGTAATAAGTAAAAAAATTCATACAAGTAAGAAGTTCTCTCTCTCTTTCGTGTATCATCAGATGGCCAACTCCGTGTCCAGCTTCTGAGAGCGGGCTGTAGAGGGGGCAGCCGGTGATTATATCTCGGCAGTCTGTTCAGGCTCGCCACACTCGCATGCCGCACTGTCCGTGAGGCCGCACTTCTTCATGGAAGACTTGAAGCGCCCGACTCCAGTGCGTAGATGGTTCAGCGAGGTCCATAGATGGCATGGCAAATCGTCTCCTTTTACACCACCTCCTGGTTCTTGGATGTATCGCTGGATACGGGAGGGCCCAGCCGACTCCCATGATCGTTTCCAGGATGCTGCCAGCCAGGCGTCTCTGGACAAGTCCTCAGATATAGACTGTAGCACAGGGGTGGGTTTTAGGCAACCAGTTACTGTCTGTCTGCTGTTGATGACAGTATCTACCTTGTTGACGTGGGGACTTCTGCTCCAGACACGGGCGCAGTATTCTGCTACGGGCAGTAAGAAGTAATTTGCTTGAAACCCCATAGAGGCCTTTGGGAATTGTCGTTCGGAAAAATGCCAAAGCTCATCGAAAGCTCTCGGTGTCCTCCTCAAAACTACAATTCCCAACGTTAAAAATTTCCAAAATGGTTGACTTTCGCAAACTAAACAACACCAAAACGAAAATCTATCTAATAACACTTTAACCTATTGGTATGTTTATGTTTATGTTTATTTAGGATCCCCATTAGCTTTTGCACTTGACAAAAGCTATTCATCCTGGGGTCCGGCACACACAACGATACAACAATATTCAATACATTACATCATTATCAACATCAACATCAATTACATCCTCAATTACATCATTATCAATATCAGTTAGGATGATATTGTACAAGATATTTATTAGTAAAAAGTATTCAAATAAAATAATTAAAATCAAATAAATAGTGCTTCCTGAGCAGCACTCACTGCCATCAACTTAAATACAACTAACAGTCAATTGGTTTTCACCGCTATGCCATAAGGGCTCAGTGCATGCTCGTTAGTAGATGGCACTTTAACTTCCTCTTAAAGGTGGCCTTGGATTCTAAACTAACGTATTGATTATAATATACATTATAACTGCTGTTGTGACATGGTTATGATGTTTATACGTGAATACGTTTGAAAAATAAAACAATACTTTTGTCAAACAGTCTGGAGAGATTGATTTATGACGTGATGTCATTTGCGGTCCGCCGATGGGCCGCACAGGTGGAAGAGGTTAAGACCAAATGTCTGCTTGTTTGTTAATTGTCAGGTGTATGTGTATGTTTGTGTGTCTGTGTGTGTGTGTGTGTGTGTGTGTGTGTGTGTGTGTGTGTGTGTGTGTGTGTGTGTGTGTGTGTGTGTGTGTGTGTGTGTGTGTGTGTGTGTGTGTGTGTGTGTGTGTGTGTGTGTGTGTGTGTGTGTGTGTGTGTGTGTAAGGAGGGCCAAACGAGACGCTGGCTAGGCTAGGTGAAGTGTCAAACCTGGCTATAAAGTATGTGTCAGCCTCAGTATATTATCCAGACAGCCTTGCCCAGGACTGTGTTCCTACTTGAGGGGGTTATCTCAGCAGTACACCCGCTTGGCGGATCTCTTGGCATGCGTCAGAAAAAACAGTGGGGAAATTATATTCAGAACTTTTAATCAGCTTGATTAAAATTATTCAGACAACTAAAAGTTGCTATTAGCTGCTTTGTATATTTGATCATGTTGCTTTTGTGCCAGAAGCAAAAAACTAGTTCTCATTCTTGTCATGCTGCACTATTTTAGTAGTCGTTCACCCATTTTTATCTAGGTGAAAACTTTGACTTTTCAGAGTAAAATTCACTGAAAGTATTGCATGGGGCAGTATTTTATTTAAATGAACACGCACACACACACACACAAATCTCTCGCGAATGGTAATATAGTAAATTCCAATAATATCCCACGTACACATTCAGAAACCTACTTGAACAGATAAAAAAGGCCTTCTTCATGGAACTTGAAAATGAGGTCTCTGTGAAGTACTGCCTCTCCCAGACCGTCAATGGTCCAACGAGAGCTTGGGGACTCCACTCATATAAAAGCCTGCTGAGTCAGGCCCCGGGATCCAGTATGCAGGTCGTCAGAGGAGGACAGAGTACAAGGGGGGAGGGGGGAGCGGTGAGTACCTCCTTGACCAGGTCGAGGCAGGTGGGTGAACTCGCTTTGTACCGTTTGCTTTGAACAAGGCTCGGTCACATCTGCCAGATTCATGCTCTGTTGGGCATCGGGGTGTGACACAGGTGTGCCCCCTCCTCCTGCCCACCTCCTACGGTAGTTATTTTACCCACTAGGGTCTCGCTGAAGGGGCAGCCAAGCATGCCATGCGGCAGGTTATAGATGACACCTCTCCAGAGAAAAGTGTTTTCATATAATAGATAATTAACAAGCGAATAGTAAGCATGTCGTCTCCCCCACCAGTGATGTACCTCCCCCCCCCCCCCCCCTGGGGGTCATTCAGTGACAACTATTTCAATGTGGTAGTCATTTTGGAGAAAGCTGATCCCATACCAGAGGGGCAACTTCACCCTGAAGAGCCTTTATGAGGCATGAGGTTGGCTGCTTCACTGTGCCTAATAAGGCATTTGCATTGTAAATACACATTTCAAAAATTTTAACACATTCCGTGCCAAACCCGAGATAAGTCGTGTTAACTCGCCATGCGTTGGAAGCCAGACCTGAGATATCTCGGGTTTTGGTAGTTTTTTCTTTTATTCGATATTTTTATTCATTATTCATCCATTGACCTCGGTGTTGCCATAGGAAAGGATTTTGAGATCGCCAAAGTGCAATACCGGCCGCATCCTGCCAGATGGCAGTGTCGCCCACCCTTCGAAACCTTATATCTCACCCTGTGTTACGGTTAAATCCCTCCGGGCGCTATATTTAGACAGAGCCGAGTAAATCGCTTCATCCGACCAAGCTATCTATTGGCTGCATGTTAGCCTAGCTTAGCACAATGAATGGAATCGGACATGGCCGGTTAGCCAAGGCATTGTTCAAGTAACACCGCTCCCCAAGGCTCACCGGCCATGTCCGCTTCCATTCATTGTGCTAAGCTAGGCTAACATGCAGCCAGATAGCTTTCTACTGAACGCACAGAGAAGAAACTGGTATCTATCTTCTTGTCTCTCTCTGGAGAAGATGGTAAGCTAATTTCCCAAAATGTTGGCGTGTTCCTTTAATTAATGAACAGAAACAAAAATGCACATTGTTGCTTTAAGGGGCAAAGACGTTGCCATAGGCTTTCATTGTGTGTCAGTGGAAGAACAGCGAGAGAGGCTTGGCTGAAAGGTAGCATCAGAGCTGGAGATCCCTGTTAAGAACGCTTTATTAAGCTCACTAATGAGGTGGAAGAGAGCAAGCCTCGTGAAAGCATCCAGACGGCCAGGCCAATGTGCCTAGAGATAAATGAGCCCTGATATGAGGGTCAGGCTGTGTAAATGTGTTGGCATTTACAAAGTGAGAGGTAGATGTCGGTCTCCGCAGGCAGACAGGAGCACTTAGCGGCAGCACATCAAAGCAAGTAGTCTAATTAGTAGTCAAACTCACTTACAAACTAGTAGTTAGAGGTAACTATAATATCGCATCGGACTGTATGGTTCATACTGCATGATACAGTCAACATCATCATGCGGTATCAGTATTGCAGCTAAGACCAGGGCTGTTTGATATATATATCGTCATATCAAACAGCCCTGGGAACAGGACTCAGCCACAATCGAGATGGAGGGGTACTACCTCTGTCATTTGGTCGCGGTCCGGATAGAAGGAGTCTGATACTGACCAGAATACTGTACGTTTGCCACAGAACGTGTTCCTCACGTTAGACTCAACCAACCTCTTCAACCACCTACAGACGGACCAGGAGAGGCGGTAGAGGGAGAGACAAACAATGGGAGCTACATAGGCGGGCAAATTCCATTTTGTTCTCATCTGTTCAATATCACTTACAAATAAAAGGAGAAGAGATAAAGTACTTTTCATTTGTATTTAGATTAGGGCTGTCAGTTTATCGCGTTAATTAGATTAATTAATTACACATCAAATTATCGCGTTATGAAAATTAACTCAAAATGTATTAAAAAATATATATTTTTTTTTTATCTCATTCATTCCATAAGAAAGTAGAATACACATTTACAGACTTTCTTTTAATATGGTCCATTTGCATGTTCTTGTTATCTGATTCTAGGGACATCTATGGATCTCAGGGAATGTATTCCCAGTGTCAGAAATACTGTATCTGTTACTAGGCTTGAGTAAATTGTAATGAACCAAATGAGAATATCAATACATTTCTTTTTTATCTTTGACTGTGAATAACACCATGCTAAAATTGACCAGACCTGAAAAATCTTAATTAATAAATGGAATATGATTAAACAGAATGTTTTGTATACAGTACTGAATCCGGACACATGCAATTTGAAATATGATTATATAATATAGAATATTAATTAGATTAATTAATTACAAATCCTGTAATTAATTAGATTACTTTTTTTAATCACCTGACAGCACTAATTTAGATCACATGATTATCAAAAAGTAGTCATGAGGCATGTGGTTATTTAGTCAAATCTTTCATAAAATGTACATAAAACGTACTTTATTGTGATAGCGTATGTATTATTACCACATGAACACAGGTAAGCATGCAGTACTGCTCATGCTCTACACTTTACAAGTTGAGTGAGTAATAAGTAACACCAACAGATAATCTCACTACCATGCATGCTATGCGTATTTGATCAATAAACCTGACCTCACTTGACTATTCAGTCACCTATACTGTCCAAAAGGATTAACCCTTGTGTGGTGTCCAGGTCTGTTTGACCAGTCGTCAGTGTTTACTAAAAGATAAATGATACAATGAATTACAAGACTCATTGGCTTTGGTTCGTATTATGTACTGTACATGTATGTGTAGCCTAGTTGGTGCAAAGTAAATTATTTTATTCGGAAAGTGCATTCAGACACAGAAAGGCAGATCCTCAGTATTGGCATGCAGTCCTTCATTTATTTATTTATTTTTAAACTTAATTTTTTATTTTCATTTTTGATTTACAAACATACAGGTACAAAATACAAAATACACAGACAAAATTTACAATACTATTAAACAGACAGAAACAATAAAGAAAAAAATATAATATCAAAAAGAAAACTGAAATAAAAGACAGGGTGTGACATGGGTTCATTGGTCATTTCTATCTTTAAATTTTTTATTTACATTTCAATTTATTTTCTTGTTTCCTTTTCATCCTTCTGTGATGTCGTTCCTTTTCTTCCTATATTCCTCCCACTTTTCCCATTTTGACTCAAATTTCTCCTCTTGCAGCCTCAGCATATGCGTGATTCACTCCATTACCTGTATCCCCTCTATTATCTCTGTCCATTGTTCCTTCGTCTGTGCTTCTACCCTGTACCACAGCTTAGTCAGTGCTTTCTTGGCTGCTACTAATAGTATCTTAATCAAATATGTGTCTTCTCCCTGAATGTCTTTCTATGACAAGTTCCCTAGGTATAGTACTAGACCTGTCTGGGGTATTTCATATCCTACTATTTCATTTATTATCTCTCCTATCTCTTCCCAATAGTTTCTTATTTTCTGACATCCCCAGAATATGTGTGTGTGGTTCGCTACTTCTTGTCCACATTTTCTCCAACATGGTTTATGTGCTGGTGTGTAATTGCCCTGTATTTCTGGCCTTATAAAGAATATAATTATGTTTTTCCACCCAAACTCCCTCCATATCCTTGATCCTGTGGTTGATTGTTGTATATTACATGTGTTATACCATTCCTCGTCTGTTATCTCTATGTCTAACTCTTTCTCCCACTTTTCTTTTACATACAAGGTTGTAATTCCCTTACTGTCCATTATTGCCTGATATAGTGCTGATATAACCCTCCCCTTCCTTCCTTCATATGATTTTACCATTATTCTAATTACCCCATTCTGTTATTTGTCTCCGTCTTGTTTTATTTCTTTGTTATAGTAATCTCTAATCTGTAAATATCTAAAGTGGTCTCTAGTGGTATTCTCTAGTCCGAATCTTTCTTAAAATTTTTGTAGAGTCTGCATCTCCCCTCCTTCTATCATTGTACATATTGCTGTTATACCCCCCCCCGTTCCAATCTTTTGAACCCATGGTCGTCTATCCCTGGTTTGAATTTGTTGTTGTGTGTTATCCATCTCAGTATCTTGGATTCTTTTTCTAGCTTGTATTTCTTTACTATTGTGTTCCATACGTTTATAGTGAATTTGGTAATTGGGTCTAGTAGTTGTTCCTGTCTTCTGAACAGCTCCCTATCTCCTATTAGTGCCTGCACTTCGAATCCCTCTCTTTTGGTTTCTATATCTTTCCATTTGGCTTCATAATTCACATTGCACCAGCATGCTACTGTCCTAAGCTGTGCTGCATAGTAATAGCCTTCTAAACTGGGTACTGCCATTCATCCTTTCTCCTTTGGTAGTTGTAGAGTCACATATCTGATCCTTGGTCTTCCCCCCCCCCCAAATGAATCTTGCCAACAGCCAATATCCAACGCTATCCACAAACACACATGGAAAAAATTGCGACAAAGGTGCCCAGAGGGTTAAATATAGGGGTGCGTCACCTTGTTTGTAGAGCTATATCTATATTCTATATTATAAACAATGCCATGCATACGTTCGCGCGTTATCCTGTGGTGAATATAAGTATAGTTTAGGAGTCATCCGGGATAATAAAAAGTGAGTTATAGGGCGCTACGTGTATTCTACTATAAGCGTTGGCGTTTCTTGCCTGGACATGCTACTATTTCCAAATCAAATGTATATAATAGGTATTATGTTTTTTATTGTTTGTTTTGTTTTTTATGTTTTTTATTATTATGTTTCATCATGAATGCATGAAAGGGGGGGGGGGGGTCGTTTTTTTATGCTTTGATGGCCAGTAACGGCATTCGTGTTGAACACTACAGACGCTGATCAGCTGGATCGATATCAAAACTTTGTTGGATCAAGCTGAAATTGATGTCAGATAGTCCTTACCTTTGGTCGGGGGTATTCCAAAAATAATATTCCAATTGTCTGATCTCGATTTCAAGTATTGGTGTCCATCTGGTCCTGGACATAATTTGGCACAACTTATGGAACGAGTGTGCCAGATGCGTTTCGAAGTGGTCGGATGAAGCGTATCTGGCTAAAAACACTTGAGTAAAAGTAAAAAAGTTTCTACTTTTAAATGTACTTAAGTACTAAAAAGTTAAAGTTAAAACTTTGTTTTATTGCAAGGGATAGACCAGGGGTCTCAAACTCATTCCATCGTGGGCCAAGTTTTCATTTTAACTACACATTGCACCAGGTGAGTTAGTTGAAGAGGTGAGCCAATTAGTGAACTCATCAGGTTAGAAAGAGAAAATTTCATGGAGATAGGGCCATGGGTGCTTGTCTTGTCCGTCCACGCCGACCGTTTCGTCCTCTTCATCACTCGTACTATCGTTTGTGGCCATCTTCTGTAGCTTGTCAATCTGATAGCAGGTGTTTAATCAAAGATCCCCGCTTTCTAGTCTTGCACAAGGACCAATCAGCATGGGTATAGGCGGGTTCATTTTCCATTGATAGGGGATTTGATTGGCTGTTTTTAAATAAAGTGCGGCCGCAGGATTAATAACGTTAACACATTCCCGGCCCACCACGTATACGTGTTTGGGAGCCGACACTTGACCACGTATTACGTGATAAGCTTGTTTTTGTTTTTATTCCATTTTAATATCCCGGATGTTGTCACAGAGCTGTATTTTGGCTGGAAAAGGCCTATTGGAACTCTGAAAGTACAGTACCGGCCAGATCTTGGTATTGGCGCTGTCTCTATAATGCAGTTTCCCCTGTTGCAGACCGGGTGTCACTTTTCTTTCGCTCCGGGTTAGCTTTTCTGTTAGCCTAAAGCTATGGCTTCACCAGATCACCTGGAATACTTTTTGCGACGCCGAATTCAGTATGCAGTAAAGGAATATAGCATCAGCCAATGGACATATCGATCTACCAGATGGCGATCAAATAACTGGGAAATTATTTTTGGAATCCAACCGGCCACAGGTAAGAACGATTTGACGTCAATTTCAGTCTGATCGGGCCTTGTTCTCATAGCCATCCACCCGGTCAGTGTATGATGTTGCAATAACGAATGCCGTTATTGGTAATCAATAATCAGAAACGACTTCCCCCGCCCCCCATTCATGGTGGAACATGATACCGATCATATGCATTTAGATTTTTAACTCTAGCTTGTGTAGGGCCGAAACGCCAATCGATTTAACCTTATTAGCTTAGCGCCCTATAACTAGCTTTGTAGGAATTACCCCAGACCATTTCGGTATATAGTTCATATTCACGACGCTATAAAACGGGAACATATTGATGAAAAAATTCTTTCTTTATGGCATATTGAAGGGAAGGTTTATACTGTCGTACATGTCTGAAATGTAATTGAGTAAAAGTACAAGTATACAAACCTAATAATACTCAAGTAAAGTACAAATCCCCCAAAACAGTACTTAAGTATTGTAACGAAGTACAATTACTCAAGTACTTTACACCCCTGCCACTGCCTGCGGCTGTGTTTAGAGTTTGGAAAGCGCAGACAAATCCCTATAGGTAGTGAGACCCATGCTTCACACTGCCTGTGGCTGTGTTCAGAGTTTGGAAAGGGAAGCGCAGACAAATCCCAATAGGTAGTGAACATGACAATCATTATTAGAACAACAGTCAACAACAACATAATACTGCAGCAGTGATGGAAATAAAAGTCCTGGCTATTGGACAACAAATATCTTCTAAACATGGATATAGGCTAGTCCCCCGGTGGACACATCAAACATCCTTACATGAAAAGATGCCATGTTCATTGTGCAATATCTTTTGATCTTCCTTTTGTTGCATGGATGCAGGTCATTTGATAAATCTATTTCTATGCATTACTCACTGTTGAACACATTGTTTACCATAATCACAGAGTAGGATTCATGCAGATTTTGATTGAGGGCCATGAGTCAATCAAAGCAGGAAGGCGAGGAACCGTTGACGGGGAATGGGAGAGTATTTAATCGGGGGGAAAGGCACGTTGTGTTCGGCCATAATTCATAATGCATACTGCCACTTCTCCTCTCCTAATGTTGTCATTTCACTTCAGATAATTTCCCAATCTCGCCTCTCTTTGACAATCAGGCATGAAAATTACCGTTACACACACACACACACACATCCGGGCCATTTATGATAATAACTAATGAGCGCGGTGCCGTGTGGCCACTCAACACAGAGACTTAGCCTGTCATTATTATCAGGAACAACTACCCCCCCCCCCCCCCCCCCCCCCTGGCACGGAGGGGCGGGAGGTCTTCACAACAGGAGGCTGCGGTGTGGTTGAGGAGTCGTGTGTTGTTGTGTCAGTAGGGGCCAAATGACAACACGGAGCCCCGCTCCCACTCAGCCTCCATCACCGTGGTCTCTTGCCTCCTCCTGATCCGGCGGCCTTTAGATCACTGTCCATTGTGAAATAAACTGGACTAAGGAACAAAATCCTGTAATTATTGTACTTTGCTTCTACGACAAACATCACAACCAGTCAAATTAAAAACCCAATCAATTCACCCCACAGGGATGCCCACTGTTCCAATTCCCTTTCGCCCCACAAGATGAAAGACATCCCTGCTGGAGATAAGACAGGCAAATTACCGGAGCTCAGCGACAGGCTTCTTTTTTTTTTATGTTACGAAGGCTCTGTGGATTATATTAGAACGTAAAGGTAAATGACTCCAGAGGTTCCACTAATCCAAGCCTGTGGTCCAAAGTAAACACAACCCACCTACCTGCAATATGGATTACTTTATCTAAGCCCATCTTTCTCCTAATTGAATCCTGCCTATTCGGCCCAAACTGATTGACGGGTCAATCTGAGTCCTGCATCTCTTTGCCTATAGTTCCATAGCCAAATGTTTATCTACAGCTCATCCTTACGGATTATCTACCCCTGAATCAGTCTGGCTCACAAAGTCTCTCACAAATCACACACCTCTATATGAAAGCCGCGCTGAAACGAGCCAAGATACAGTATGCGGTGTCTCGCGAAAACGTTACCATAATTTTAAAGTTAAATACATAAATACTTAATAATAACAATACAATCATAATAACAACAATAATAATAATAATAATAATAATAATAATAATAATAATAATAATAATAATAATAATAATAATAATAATAATAATAATAATAATAATAATAATAATAATAATAATAATAATAATAATAATAATAATAATAATAATAATAATAATAATAATAATAATAATAATAAAAGAAATGTTAGGTAGTGTGATATTGAATAGCCAATCCCTATGTTTGGAAAATATCCTTCCGTCTCTCGAGTCTCACTCAGTAGACACAGGTTAACTACAAGTAGAAAACCAATTTCATTGAGAATGACGTGAAAGCAGGACAGGAAACCCAATCATTGCAAATGTAATGTTCAAATGTAACCACTTAGAAAGCCTCTCCTAACCCTTTCAGGTATAATTTATTTTCAAATATTTTTTCTCTCAGCCCTACCTTGAAATTCTATCGCTCCACAAGCCCCAGATGACCGTGACCCATTGTTGCATCATCATTACGATGTTCAGTTTTCAGAATTCCATCTCACGTATTGAGATTGCGCTGGGAGGACTGAAAAAGCCTCTCAGACAGAACACACAGTCAGGAAGGCATTTAAGTAAACACATTCACCTTAATAAAGGACTGCATGCAAACACTGAGCATCTGCTTTTGTGCGTCTGAGTGCACTTTCCGAATGAAAGAATTTACTTTGCACCAACTGGGCTACACTTCACCGAGCGCGCTTTGAAAAACATCCGACACACGCATAAAAAAATATAAAGAAAACACATAGAATTGTTTTGTCATTTCAATGGCTATGTTTCCCTAAAACCCAATTCATTCAGCCTTGTCTTCCAACTTATCCATGCAGAATGCCAGGTTGGGGATTGACTGGGGAGATTTATACAACACGTCTGTCTGTCTCTGCAAGGCTACGCCTGCCGCCCGTCTCCTCCTCGGAGACAAAGACGCATGTTCTTGCCCTTCATCATGAAGCACGGATCACTTGCACGCCAAATACAACAGGCAATCTCTCTCTCTCTCTCTCTCTCTCTCTCTCTCTCTCTCTCTCTCTCTCGCTCTCTCTCTCTCTCTCTCTCTCTCTCTGTATGTCTCTCTGTGTGTGTCTCTCTGTCTCTATCTCACTCTTTACCTTTCGCTCCCTGTCTCCCTCGCCCCCCCCCCCCCCTCCCTATGTTATTGTGATGGCCATGATTGGTGCACTTAATTACCTGTGGCAGAGTCATTAGTTGGACATCCTTAGTGAAGCATGCTGCAGCAAGGCACATCCATTAATCTAGAGGGCGGAAGCCACAATGCATTACGACCCCCCCCCCATTAAGAAGTTATCGTGACCATCGGCCCATTTTGTGAAAGGTGGTATATAATGTAATACTGTAGTTGCGAATACCATCATTGACATACCTGAAAGTGCCCCTTCATGCCATTAATTAAGGAGCCTGACTGAATGTGGGTTCACCGTTTACACTCATGCTGCGCTAGACAACGCTGGACAACGAGTTAGCTTGGCCGCCTGAGCCGTGACCAGGTAATGCTTTTTAGTAATTGATGTTTGCCTGAAGCCTAACATCTCCCTTGGCTAGAGGGGGATTCCCATTTGGCTGACAGGTAGATGTTTTGATTTGGGGACTCGTGGTCGATCCAACCATGGGTGATTATAATATATACTTTCATCATATACGCACAAGTAGGCGGGATAGAGAGAAAAAATACTGGGAGTATCTCAAACCTGCTTGTGAATTTGAAGGTCAAAATTGTACACTCATTTCCATAAATCTTTGATTTAGAATTGGGATTGTGACACCCCTACTTCATACACATGCACACACACACACACACACACACACACACACACACACACACACACACACACACACACACACACACACACACACACACACACACACACACACACACACACACACACACACACACACACACACACACACACACACACACACACACACACACACACACACACACACACACACACACACACAATAATCTGAGGAAAGGCTGACACAATTTTGACACAAGATTAATATCTTAGCCTGCCTTCTATATGATTGATTGATTGATATATATATATATATTGTTTGTGTCTTACATACATATGCCCAGCCCATAGACCAAGATGGCCACAAAAAAACATAATGACAAGCTGTAAACAATTTACTGTAAACAAGAGGAATTCATATAAAATTATATAGGATACAGTTCTGTCTCAAGTGCCATGCCTTCTCCAAAAACCCTGCAAAACTGAAAATCTCCTCCACAAAAAAAAACTCAACATACAACTCTCAATAACTATAAATTGTCACCTTGCTTTATGCACTATCACCTGTAGCTATAGGCACAATTTTAAAGTATATTTATGCCTGCTGAAAACGTACATGATATACCTTACATACGTTGTTAGAAACTCAAATTATTTTGAATGCAAAGTGGAAATGACATTTGACAGAGAAAACGCTGAACAACATCTCAAGAGAGAAGGAAGGGGGAGGACTGCTACGCCACATGGAGACACTGCATTATGTACAAGTGGAGCTTTCTTCCTGCAGGTTATGGAACTCATCTTCACACATGCTTCCTCAGTCCTTAACACTGCCAACCAGATTAGGGACAGAAATGCTGCTGCTATGTGCAGATATTTCAGTCGTATTTTAATAACTATATAATATTTCCATATGAAAGTGTGATCTTTCAGCCATGGCAGGCAAAATTACAATAGTTAACGATCATGAATATTTAATAATGGACCATCAAATCAAATCAAATCCATTAAATAAGATGTACATTGGTTTCATCTTATCTTCCATCAGAATGTTCAAAACTCATTTTCCCCGCCTGTTCACCGGCAAAACAAACAGGCAGAAGCATCATATCCAATAGGCCTGGACTATCTGGATTATGATGCTTGCTGTTATGAGATCGATTTGTCTGTGGAAATGCAAATACATGGAAGGAAGATAAACATCATCGCTGCCGGATTACCTCTCTCTCTCTCTCTCTCTCTCTCTCTCTCTCTCTCTCTCTCTCTCTCTCTCTCTACTCTCTCTCTCTCTCTCTCTCTCTCTTTCTCTCCCTCTCTCTCTCTCGCTCTCTCTCTCTCTCTCTCTCTCTCTCTCTCTCTGTCTCTCTCTCTCTCTCTCTCTCTCTCTCTGTCTCTCTCTCTCGCTTGAGTCGCTAAGGCTCAATCAAGACGGATCACCTCCAATGATGGCTTCTAGAAATGACAAATGGCAACAGCGGGAAGATGATGCGAGCTTGTGCTTCATCATCAGCTGTACAGAGGAGGCCAGTCTTCATCATCAGCTGTTGGCCAGAGGAGGCCAGTCTTCATCATCAGCTGTACAGAGGAGGCCAGTGTTCATCATCAGCTGTACAGAGGAGGCCAGTCTTCATCATCAGCTGTACAGAGGAGGCCAGTGTTCATCATCAGCTATACAGAGGAGGCCCGTCTTCATCATCAGCTGTACAGAGGAGGCCAGTCTTCATCATCAGCTGTACAGAGGAGGCCAGTGTTCATCATCAGCTGTACAGAGGAGGCCAGTGTTCATCATCAGCTGTACAGAGGAGGCCAGTCTTCATCATCAGCTGTACAGAGGAGGCCAGTGTTTATTAGCTGTACAGAGGAGGCCAGTGTTCATCATCAGCTATACAGAGGAGGCCCGTCTTCATCATCAGCTGTACAGAGGAGGCCAGTGTTCATCATCAGCTGTACAGAGGAGGCCAGTGTTCATCATCAGCTGTACAGAGGAGGCCAGTGTTCATCATCAGCTGTACAGAGGAGGCCAGTGTTTATTAGCTGTACATGGCCAGAGGAAGTATTCAGAGCCGGAAACCTTTTATAAAATATTTTTTAGTCTGCATCTTTCTGGCAGTCCACGTAGAATTGGGTCCAAAATGCATTACGGCTTTATGGCCCATGGAATGGGTTCTTAAGTCATCTTCCTTCCTACATTAAAAAAATCTGTTTCTACATGTTTTATGATTGGATAGAGGGAGGCTGAACTGTAATGAGAACAGATAGCCTGGAGAGGATTGTGAGCTTTTAAGTGGTCAAATTGGCTGAGGGGGTTGTGCACAAAGTGGTCCACTGTATGTATGAAAGCTTTATTCTGTAAACAATAGACCCTCTGACAACTGATCATAATTACTGTCATGATGAAGCAACGACTACCGTGGGCTGGTTCCCAAGGTAACAACAGTTCAAAGAGAACAGATAGTTTAGTCAGCATGAATCTAATGTGAACACGGCCTTACCTCTCTTCCCTATAGCCTCTATTGATGAAAAAAAATAACGTGAGGAGATGGAGTCACTTTGCAAACTGGACAACTTTTTTTTTTACCTTCCACATTTTTGCATAATGACAAGGACATAAAAGAGATGCAAATGAGCGAGGGGGAGGGGGGGGGCAGAGAGAAGGAGTATTGGTAGTTCAGACTGATTGAATAGGATAGGGCCCCTTCTGTTCCTCCTCTTCACCGTTACGCTCTCTCTCCCTTTGACAAACTTCTACCACTTCACCTCCTCTGATGAGAACCCGCCACACACACACACACACAGCCGCGAGGCCCGTTTGAACACGAGAGAGCCGGTGGGATTCAAGGGCTGCACATTGTCTTGTCACGGGGACACAAGACGCCGAGTATTTACTCACTCGGCGGACATCAAACGGCTCGATGTAAAGGCGGCGTGGGTGCAGAGGGGGCGACACCGATGTGTCGCTCCGAGTGGGCTTTCATTTGGATTGATCAGGTTCATTTCTCCGCCTTGGGCGTTTCACGTCGGACCCGCCGCGACTTATTTTGATGGATCTGATGCAGAGGGAGAGCCTTAATCCCATCGCCGTGTCATTCATTTCGAGGGTTGGTCCCGTTTTTTCTTTCTTCTTCTGCCGCACGGTGTGGCGAGAGTATAGAGAGCCGGGGCTGAAGCTGCTTCTTTTTGGCCCGACGACGTCTCGTGTTTTGCAGGGCCGACGAGATAAACGTGTGCCCCGACTTTGAAGGCATTGTACAATTTCTTGCTCTTTGGCTGAGATTAAATAGAAAGATAGATCAAAGCTTTTGGGAAAAGTAAAGCCCAAAAGGCATACCCGTGCATATGTCACAAAAGGTTAGGGATGCTGTTAAATTCATGTTCAGGTTTTAATCAAGAACTCACAGGTTGACAAGTTGTCGTGCAGAGGATAATATTCAAGCCACAAAAGGGGCTGAGAAATGAAAAACTAAATACAATTGAATCCAATATTATGAATGCTTTCCACAGTCTGCCTTTAAACCTCTCTCAAGCATGGTGTCATCTATTGAATTTCAATTTATTTATATTATTTATATAAGTCAGTTGTATGTAATGACGTATGTGTGTCCAAGATCACTTCAATATTAATGAGATTATAATGATGTCGGTGTGTTTACAGAAAGGAGCTTCCAAATCCCCAACCAATTAGGGCGCCGATGAATTGTTCAGAAAAGCTGAAGTGGGAGATGGGGACTGTGTGCCATAAACACTGTTCACATTTGAGTACCTCGGATGAAGAACTATATCAGTCTGTTTGACATTTTCAGAGGAACAATGTTTTCAAGCTGTATTATTTAAAGATGGTTGTGTTCACTCATAGTTAAAGACAGTCAAGCCGGAGTCATTTCCCCAAGTGAGTTTCATTTCACAACTGAAAATACACGTATATACCCTATATGTCCAAAGAAATTCAAAACCGACGTATATGGTTTATCAGTGCAAGTGTTCAATGAATGTCTACTCTTTTTACTTTCCCTGTGCAAGATGTATGTAGTCTACTATAATACTAGGAGTGACAACATTTTTACCTTTGAGGTGAAGAACCGTATAACCATATACATAAAAAAATATGTGGACAGCCCATTTATTTGCAGTTATAAAGTTAATCCAAATCACTTGGGTGTGTGAATGTGATATATCACTGAAAGGTGATCAACCTTTAACCAGGTTTCTTACTGTACCACCTTTAGATAATAAACATTTGAAAACATTCCTAGAAAAACATCAAGTTATATTCTGATATTCTTCATCTGAAACACTTTGTGCCACTCACTGGAAATCATAAGAGATCGGTATGAGATCAGAATTGTCTTACATTTTCTTTTCATGAAAAAAAATATGGCCTCTCCCACGTAGCCTACAGTAGGGCTCGATGACTCATACTGTAAGTTCATTTCAGCAACGGAGAATCTGAGAATCAACAATACAGTGTTTCCCACTGACTCTAAAGGAGAGAAATAGTGTGAGAGCACTGTTACCGATATATTTCAGGCGATGGGATTACAAATGCTCTGACTTCTTGAAAATGAATTTGATTCAAAGTTAAGTTCTGAGGCGTTGAGCTCTGGAACAACGCGGTCCTCATGCAGACTCAGAGGGCAGTGCTATTCCTAGCGTGGTGGTGGCTGTGAAGAGGGTTCACATTTCTTGTTTTAAGATTTCTGCTCCATAGGATAGAGGAGTTTTTTAGTTAGTTGGTCTTTCATATGCCGTTTTACAGCAAGGTTGTGACAGGATGTCAGGCCACAGGTGTCAGGATGTCAGACGTCTTGAAGACGACAGTGATAGAGTGGCGTTCCCATTGAGACGCATAACAAGACTCAATGCCGAGGATAAGAGTCTTGTTATGCATCTCAATGGGAACGCCACTCTATCACTGTCGTCTTCAAGACGCCATGATTACCCACTATGGAAGACATTAATAATATTCCCTCTTCTGGCTTCAATCACCAACGAAAATCTATTTGCAACAATAACATACTGTACAGTGTATATATATATATATATATAATATATATATATATATATCCATGATCGTTCTAGGATTTTTACGACAACATTTTAATATGTCTCATTCGGCGAGGGAATGAAATGGCCCTCTGGCAAAGCCAATGTGGACTCATTAAAAAACCCTCACTCATAAAAAACCCAATTTTGATGCCCCTCCAGACAGCATCCCCTCTTCCCCCTCATCGTCTCCAGCTATCTGCGCTCCCCTCCTCGGAGATGCTGCCTCATCTCATTCCTCTCCGCCGGCCGCGGTGACATTGAGAGAGACCCCTAATCAAAACATTTGTCTTTCTTTCAGCCGGCGCTCAGACCGGTGAATGAGAGCTGACACGGGAGGGAGACGTATTTGTCCCAATCAGGGCCTCGTCTCGGTGTCGGGACCGGGGCCAGTCCTCCAGCTCAACGGGACACTGATGAATCTGCCACTTAGCCTTGATTTGGAGAAGCGGCACACCACTGGCAAAGTGGCAGGTTACATCACAGTGTCAGGGGCCCAGTTTACCGTCACAGGCCGAGCAGGCGTTCCGACGCCTAGCACATGAATGCTGATATAATGATCCACATTTTGTTTACTGTCATGTAAGCTATAATTAGGATTTATTATTATTAATTAAAACAAATTATACAGTACATAAATATATATATATATATATATTTATATAATTTATATAATTTATATATATATATATTTGAATATTATGCATGGCTATTATGCATCTTTATGACTGCCGTGTCTAGATGAATGTGTGTGCCGTGATGTTGAATGCTAATGCTAAAGTTGTCTTGTTATGTAGTTCATCTTGTCTTTCTCTTGCAGAAAATGCCATTTTGTGGCATTTAGATAAATATGGTGTTCAAAGTTCAGTGCACATCCTCGGTGGGCCGAGGCCCATGGTGGAAGAGCTGAAGACGGCACGTTGCCATGGTAGTGTTCTCAAGGGGCCCCGGACTCTAAATGTAAATGCTATCCTCCCAAACGTTGTCCCCATAAAATCCCGACAATAGGCGGAAATTAATATGAGTTACGACTTTGCAGCTTGATGTGTGTGTGTGTGAGTGATGGATCCCATGGAAACTTCCTTCCAGGCTATGGGATCTAGATACTGCTTTGTTTACTAAGATGGCTGATGGAATAAATAGTATAGTGGATTGAACTGTAAAATGATCTGTAACAGCAGATAACTGCACTAGTATACACGTCTCCATTAAATGGTAAATGGCTGCATTTATATAGCTATTTTATCCAAAGCGCTTTACAATTTGTTCCTCACATTTTACCTATTCACTCACACATTCACACACCGACAGTGGAGGGAACTATGAAAGGTGCCAACCTGGTCATCGGGAGCAGTTAGGGGTTAAATGTATTGATCAAGGACACTTCAACATGCTGCCTGGGAGGAGCGGGAATCAAAGATTATCTCCAGATTATCAGACGATTGCTCTACCTCCTGAGTCACTGTCGCCCCCAATACACCAATACACTGTGAAAAGACTCCACTCTAGTCTATAACCCTCTCCCGATCACGATTACCTATAGGGACCATCTTCTGGTACTCCCTCTGACGAAGACAAGGCGCTAATGACTCTGGGTCAGAGTTCGGATGACTCTGGGTCAGAGTTCTGATGACAGCATCACCATGACCTGGGTTGTGTGTCACATTGGAGAGTAAGCTATCAAGATGAGCCTTGTGAGGTGTCAGCCGCCGCACACAGGAACACAGGTGATAAGCAGTCAGGGTCAGAAGAGCAATGTACCAAATGTGCAGTGTTTCATGAAATCCTCTGTGTTAACTGCTGGTATTAGTCCAAAGCTGCCCCCCCCCCCCCCCCCCCCCCCCTTACAACAATATTTCAACCAATTAGAGTTTACGCCACATCAAGACGCTTTCACTTATCTCAGGTACAAGCTTAATGTTGCCGGCGAATGGGGGCAGCAAATCTGGCAACTGGCCCTTGGATACACAGACAGGCTTAACTTAACAAGACACATCTCCCTGTACCTGGTCATGAAGCTGGGGACAGTAAGATAATTGACCCGGGTTAAGATATTCAGCACCTGCTACTGTGCATATCCATCTGAATGTGCTCTAGGGACACAATCAATAAAACCGTGGCTTGGTTAGAAAGTGGCTTCAACTCGAGACGAAGCAGAGGAGAGCTTGGGGTTCCCAATGTGGAGCGGATGCAGTTGGCTCATCTTATCAAGATGCTCAATGCTCAATCGTGATGACGTGACAATCCGGGAGCTAGCCAGGGCGTCCTGTCCTGTACTGGACCTGTGGAGGACGAAGGTCCATCTGGCCACGAGCTCTCAGGATAATACCCTGCACTGGAGCAGGGACGCCATTGAAAAGATACACACTCTGCAAACGATAGATGCTGGACAGACTGCCCCGGACAAAAATGTGCAACCTGCAACACACAATACATGATGCAACACACAACACCAAGTTCAAGTTTCTTTATTAGTTGTCATACAGAAATACAGAATACTTTTGCATGAAATGCTTCTTTCTGTTTTGCTCCTGAGAGTGTGCTAGATAAAATAACAAGATAATATATAATATAAGTATAAAATAGAAAGTCAAGTACGTAAACAAGTGTAAACAAAACAAAAAATTTCAATATACATATATACAGTATATGTACAGTCTATACAATGCAGATACAGTACAGTGTAGAAATGGTGAGGTATAGCTTAGCTTGTGGTGCCACCTTGTGGTGGTGAGGTGCAATGAGGTGCATGAGATTGATGTCAATCAATATAAAGTGTGTTAGTGTCTAAAGTGGGTGCTACAGTGTGTTGTTTATTTAAAGTGAATGTGTGCGTGTGGATGTGTGTGGTGTGGGTGTATTTGATGGTCTGTTATTGTTCATTGTTCATTGAGCATCCTGATGGCCTGGGGATAGAAGCTCCTTCTGGGTCTCTCTGTGCTTGCCATGATACTCCCGTATAGCTTGCCTGACCGCAGCAGTTCAAAGAGGCAGTTGTTTGCATGCTACAACACACAATACATGCTGCAACACACAATACATGCTGCAACACACGATACATGCTGCAACACATGATACACGCTGCAACACACAATACACGCTGCAACACACAATACACGCTGCAACACACAATATACACAATACACGCTGCTACACACACACATGTCCTGTTAAAGCTAAACTGAAAGTACCAATCAAACCTGGCTTGGTGGTACTCTGAAAGCCATCACCCATGCAATGTGCCTTGTAACTATTTAGTTAATTGTTCCACTGCACAAAAAAGCCTGAATGTCTGCACAAACACTCATGAGTGGTTTACCTCTGATTTCATTTCCAGATCACAGAGATCGAGATAAAGTTTTGACTTGCATGGAACAAGCCTTCTAAGACAAACTAACAAAATACCAGCCCGATTGATCCAACTATGGGGCCAACCACTTCCATAGGCCTGCAGTGGCTTGGGAATTGACCGATCTCCGACCCCCGTCCACCTTTCTTGATCCTCCGATCACAACCGTTGCTTCCCCCAGACATAAAAAGTGTTGTCCAAGGGAAGCGCAACAGTTGTGATCGGCGGATCAAGAAAAGAGGGCGGGACTTGAGTTAGGACAATTGTGGGTGTGTCAGGGTGGTTTATAGGCTATATAACCACCCGTCAGAGTGGGATGTTTTTACCAAGACTACTGATGATTGTTTATTTATTTTCATCAAGGCATGCCACATCATACAACACTATAACAGTCTATTGATGATGGAGTACAGAGATCTGTCTCAGAGTAGGTCTCACCATAATACTTGACTGAGGAAAAGCCATTACCTGTCAAGTATACACTCTATCTTTAAGTGCATATAAGGCAATAAGCCAGCACTCTGTCGGGAAAATTGCATTTGGACTTCCTAAGTCCTTCTTTGAAATCTGCCCTTAAATGGCCAAAAGCATTATTATCTTATTCGAGAAAACCCTGTGCCCCTATTATCACGAAAGAAGAGATACCTTGCGGCCAAAATAATGGGTTTGAGCTGTAGTGGATTCACGATATGATCTCAAGTCTGCACCAGGGGTGGGATAACAACAACTTTGTAAAACCAGATGAGCTGATCGTCAGAAGCCAAGGTTTTTTTTGTGTGTCATGGAGGAGATTTAAGAGGATCGGCAGTTTCCAGGCAATGTCCCAGGAGTGTCCTCTTACACGTCTACGGAGTCTTCCAGGAATATATCACTGGGTCCCCGAACGAGATCACAAAACATCTCCCTTTGGACTTGTTTCCACCTCCATACACCTTGTACACAACACCATTTCCGCGAAAATCACTCAATCAAAAGTTCATTTGCATTTCAAAGTGCTATATGGCGAGGACATAAAATCACATCTGCCTTCAGATAAATAAATGGGAATTCAGATCGGAGTAAAACTGATGACATAAAAGAGGGTGCTGGCAGAAAACGAAGCCATTCATATTTTATGTCCTTTACAGTACATTAGCAAATGCCGTAAAACCGCACAGCTGTGCTGGATTCTGTGGGCATTTCATTTAGGAGACTTAAGGCAGTAATATAAATGGGAGAGTAATGATGGAAAAGGTTGGCCATATCCTCTTTGGGCAACCGGCCTCGGAAGGCATCAGTATTAATCACACCAAACGAAGAAGAGGAATATCAATTTAAACTGCTCCCACTTTTGCATTTTTCACTTTACATGATCCGTGGGGTTGGGAAGATAACTTTTTAAAATGTAATCAGTTGCAGATTATTGATCACTTGCTTAAAACTGCACTTAGTGAGATGATCCATTGGAATACCCATACTCATGAAATACTCTGTAGAATAATGCGATTACCTTCTGTTGCATTTAGGCTACACATTGTCGACCATGTCAGCAAAAGGTATAGAATAAGATTGCAGTTATTAAATCACAAATGATAACTTTTTTTCTGCAGTAACTGTAATGGATTACAATTTAACATGTTTCAGAATACCCTGGGGGGGTTGAAACAACAAGGATAATATTTTACTCGATTAAATTGTGGTTTATCATTTAATTATGTTGCACCAAACGTTAACTAAGCAGTATTACATTTAAACCTCTCTTTATATTTCAATTTACTCCAAACCAAGATGTATCTCAATTCTGTTGCTCTAAAACTTTAAACTCCAATTTAAACTTTGATCATGGATACATTTTAAACTGACAGTTGAGGTTTAACTTTAGTAATGGCTGCATTTTTGGCTGCACAGTTGGCTGCACAGTTGGCCTATTTTTCTTATTTTGGTGGCTTTTTGTTTGTTTGGTCTAAACATTTTCTATCATATTGATTTAAACTATGGTTAAAATGAGTTTAATATTACTTTAAATCATGCAACTAAGATTTACTAAACAGGGATTACATTTGAATTGTGCAACATAGTTCATTTTAAAACTAGTTTAACTAATCTCTGATTACAACTAATTTCAGATTAAACCTAGTTGGTGCAACCCACCCTTACCCACCCTTATTTTGTCACATGTAATCCATTACTCCCAACCCTGTCTGACAGCGCAAACACACCAGTCGCCACACATGCACTTGCGGGTTCCGTGCGAGAACAGCGCGCGTGGCCGGGCACACCGAGTCCGACTTCAGAGCGGGCGAAAGTGCACGGAGGAAGGCACATTTACCTTGGAACAGCTGTAAATGCCTAGTATATTGCGAAGTCAGTCCCCGTTTGAAGATTTTTTAAAGATTTCCAGTTCCAGTGTTCTATTGTCCATTTTGCATGTATAACCAGTTATTATTTTTTTTATCCACTTTTTCTCCTTATTTTCTATTTTTCTCCCATCCCAATTCCGTGTTTCCAATTATCCCCTCCCCTGTCTTGAGCGTTGCTTGCATATGCCCCCACTGGTCGGTTGTAGGGAGGATAGAAGCCTTGCATCACGTGTCCCCTCCGGTACACGAGGAGGCAGCCTGTCACATCTTTTCATCTGCCAGCGCGGACTCTCATTGGCGAGGTGTAATGTGTGGGAGGCTCACACTACCCCCGCTATTTCCTGTCTCTGCTGTGCAGGCTGTGAGTGTAATTTCATAAGTTCTCCTAATTTCTCCTATCCAAGTCATGCTTATGCTTGCTACAAGACTCTTGCTACAAAACACTGCAGCTATTCATTAGAACTCAGAAAATCATGCGCAGGCTTGATAAGGTTGCAACATCCAAGGTCAGCATGTTCCTGGGAGAGGGGCCCCGATTCATCAGAAACCTGTCTTCCGTCTTTCGGATGCCCATATAAAACTTGACCCAATCAGAAACGATCCTCCCAAAACTAAACGAACCAATGATACATCTCTATTCCATATGTTTATAAACAAATACACTATGCTAATGTTTGCTTTCGCTCTGGCAAACCTGTGGTCATGTTCTTTGATATACACTCTGCAAAACTGAGAGTCACTCCATGGATGTAAACCTTTTTTTGTTCAAATAAACCAACGTAAGTATTCAGAACCTTTATCTCCTTGCTTCATTTGATTACTTGATTCTTGTCTGACCATGTTACTGTTTGCTTTAATGCCGGGCGAGAACCTGTTGTGGTCTGACATTTGCACACGCTTGTCCTGTGTTATTCTGCATTCATTAACCAATGATGACCAGTCAAAATCCACGACAAGTGTCCCCCCAACCGACCTGTAGAGTCGCTGTCCACAACGTCCATATACCACCCATCGACTTCCACCCGGCTGACTCTGCCAATTGAGCCAGTATGACGGCCGGCCCAAGCCGGAGGCAATGCTGACACCCGGATTCGAGACCGGAGTCTCTTGCATTGGTGACAAGCGCAATCTCCGCTGCGCCACCCAGCCGCCCTATAACCAGTTATTATATAATTAATTAGACTGTTAGAATTCATTTTAGAATGATGATCAGTGTGACTGTACTCCTGTATAAAGTATAGTAATATGGTTTATTTGTATTGGGAAAGCTACAGACACATTAGCTGGTTGAACAACATCTATATGTGTGGTAATAATGCAGATATTGAGTGTATTTCTGTGAAAATGCGAGTGGCGCACGCCTCTGAATCCAACCAAAGTGAAAACGATCGCTTCCACCCTGCGAGTCGCGCGCCCCGCTTGCGGCCGGTGAGCACAGCTACGTCCGTTAACATGGAGCGAAAGTGAAGCGCTGGTCGCCCGCCCGCCTTCGCGCACGACTGGTGTGTTTGCGGTGTCAGCAACATGCTAACTATATCAGCACAGTCCAGATCCACCTTCACAGAGCTAACTATAACTACTAACTATATCAGCACAGTCCAGATCCACCTTCACAGAGCTAACTATAACTACTAACTATATCAGCACAGTTCAGATCCACCTTCACACAGCTAACTATAACTACTAACTATATCAGCACAGTCCAGATCCACCTTCACAGAGCTAACTATAACTACTAACTATATCAGCACAGTCCAGAGCTACCTTCACAGAGCTAACTATAACTACTAACTATATCAGCACAGTCCAGATCCACCTTCACAGAGCTAACTATAACTACTAACTATATCAGCACAGTCCAGAGCTACCTTCACAGAGCTAACTATAACTACTAACTATATCAGCACAGTCCAGATCCACCTTCACACAGCTAACTATAACTACTAACTATAGCAGCACAGTTCAGATCCACCTTCACAGAGCTAACTATAACTACTAACTATAGCAACACAGTTCAGATCCACCTTCACAGAGCTATTTATCTGTGCTCAAGTTTGGGATGCAAAATTACATTTTATTTGACAGATCAAGGTGTTTCACTTCAGTCAAATACATTACTGAGAAATATGTTCCATTCCACATTTTCAATAAAACACATCCTTAGTCCTCAGAGAGAAATATGTTGTTTTTTTACAGATAGCAAGGAATTGTTTCCCAGATGGCTTCCTCAGTTCCTCTGCAGCACTTCAACCAGCAACACTCCTACTGCATCTCATCTCCCTGCTACATTAAGAGGGGGCTACCCGCTAACACTACATCCACACACACCCACACACACACACACACACACACACCACGCACGCACGCACGCACGCACGCACGCACGCACGCACGCACGCACGCACGCACACACACACACACACGCACGCACGCACGCACGCACGCACGCACGCACACACACACACGCACACACACATACACACCATGCACAAACACTCTGACTGGTATCTATTATTGCACTGGGACAGTGACCAGACTCTAAAGAGCTCTTATAGACAGGCCATTGACTGAGAGATCAGCCTCCTCAGTAGAGTCCTCTGGGCTTGATGCTAGCGCTCGGTAGGGATGGGTATCGTTAGGATTTTATCGATACTACTACTCGTATCGATACTGCTTAATGGTTCGGTACTTTATCGATACTCTTATCGGTTATTTTTTATTATTTTGCAATAAAAAAAGACAATTAATTAAGAACAGAATCGACATTGCTTTATTATTCTTTTATATAACTTTATATAAATATAAATAAATATAATTTCTTCAGCAGCACAGCAGCAGCAATGTTTTAAATGTGTCTGAATTATAGACTTTTTATAATCAACAACAAATGTAAGATAAAAATAATAAAAACGTTTTTAAAACGATTTGTTTTACAGCAAAAGGCTAACAGAAGTTCAAACAAACAGTTGCATGGCAACACATAAAATAATAATAATAAAATGAATAAATAAAATATTAAATAAATAAATAAATAGGCTACACGTCTCTCTTTTTGTGTTACAAATTGTGCTCACTGATATGAACATATGCCTCTTTACTTACTTAAAAAAGAAAACATCAAAAAACATGTTTTATGGTATTCCACCATGCCATGTGTGTTTTATTTTATAATGCTCATGATTATTGCTGAAGTCTGAGTCATACAATACTCACTGGCTTTCATAACCTAACTTGTCTTGCTCAATACTTGTTTATGAGTTTGCAATGCAATGTCAGGTAGGTAGACCCAGAGCCTTATAGTGATCTTTATATAATAATATGTTTAGAAGGCTCTGGGGTAGACCACAACAGAACAATTTTGATTGACAGTCGATTCTGCCAATTACGTCACACCGCTTGCATGCACCCACCTCTGCTGTTCTTACCACCAATCGGAAGCTCTTATTTGTTTTTTTACTTCTGGAATGTCCGTCATTACCCTACGTGAGACACTCGACTACCGGAGCTCAGGCTAACAACGTTAGCTCCCCGCCGGCCACATTCATGAATACCAGCGCTTATACATTACTGGCAAATGTTTTGTTGCACTTGTGGCAACGAGCGTTGTCGGCATCGACTTTTGTCAAATATACCCAGACTTTCAAACGTTTCGTTCTGTCCGCCATGATGAGAGCAGAGCTGTCTGTACTGTAGCCTACAACTTGAGAGTTGTTCTGAGAAGCACCGATAGCAGAACGATAACGTAGGATCTTATCAATACTCCGTTTTCTTCTAATTTAGAACCGGTACCTGTTTAGAAGCGGGTTTTGGGGGGCATCCCTAGCGCTTGGGTACCCCTCATCCCAGGTTACTACCCTCTCCCCTGGGGCAGGGGGCTTGATGCTAGAGCTCAGGAGGTACCTCTCATCCCAGGTTACTACCCTCTCCCCTGGGGCAGGGGGCTTGATGCTAGAGCTCAGGAGGTACCTCTCATCCCAGGTTACTTACCCTCTCCCCTGGGGCAGTGGGCTTGATGCTAGCGGTCAGGAGGTTCCTCTCATCCCAGGTTACTACCCACTCCCCTGGGGCAGGGGGCTTGATGCTAGCGGTCAGGAGGTTCCTCTCATCCCAGGTTACTACCCTCTCCCCTGGGGCAGTGGGCTTGATGCTAGCGCTCAGGAGGTACCTATCATCCCAGGTTACTACCCTCTCCCCTGGGGCAGTGGCTTGATGCTAGCGCTCAGGAGGTTCCTCTCATCCCAGGTTACTACCCTCTCCCCTGGGGCAGTGGGCTTGATGCTAGCGCTCAGGAGGTTCCTCTCATCCCAGGTTACTACCCTCTCCCCTGGGGCAGTGGCTTGATGCTAGCGCTCGGGAGGTTCTCTCATCCCAGGTTACTACCCTCTCCCCTGGGGCAGTGGGGCTTGATGCTAGCGCTCAGGAGGTTCCTCTCATCCCAGGTTACTACCCTCTGAAGGGCACATTCCCTTCAACATCCAGGGTTACTAGAGCGTGAAAAGCCCTTTTCAAGACGGCATCTCCGCCTCTTGACCTTTCTTTTGCCGACTAGCGCTGCCTGGGGCCATAATTCAGCTCCCGATAGTCGAGCAACTCCTCTGAGCCTTCCCTGCCTTTTTCTCTTCCTCACAG
The DNA here is from genome assembly GCF_963971535.1 of Notolepis coatsorum. NCBI lineage: Eukaryota > Metazoa > Chordata > Actinopteri > Aulopiformes > Paralepididae > Notolepis > Notolepis coatsorum. The sequence continues at coordinate 212,226,799 of NC_140165.1, read as the reverse complement.
TCTATTTGATGCCTGCTTTATTCTGTCAATCCTCGTGTTTTGAGTGGGTTAACAAGTGTGGAAAGCCTTCATGGATGTCTGATTTATTTGATCAACAGGGTAAGTGTACAGTAGCACCCTTGCGTCTCACAACTTTGGCCCTTGGGTGTATGTTGGGTTGACTAATAATATGATTGTACAGTAGAACTGGATGCTTCCTCATGGAAATCTATTTATTCCATGCCTTGTGTTGTGAAAGATCGATGAAGGGTAGGGATAACGCGATGGTTAGATCCGGCACTGCTGGCTAAACACACCAACCACGGTGTGGAAGAAGAAAATACACCTTCTCTGCTTCAGGTCACGCGACGCAGAGTTTGGACACTTTTAGGAATGTTTTTCTACCCAAACCAGAGACATTAAAACATAGAGAGGGCAGTTCCTATCTACACAGTACGGCCAAATAGGGCTGGCTGGTCAAAATATAACATCACAAAATCTGGCAGTATGTGACGGTATTAGTTTTTCCAGTATAAATTACAATTGTAATTTGTTTTATGCCATTATGGTCGTAATAGAATAGTCATGGTGCCATTTCATTCCAAATGGTCTATTTCTCTTAACTTTTTAATACTGATGCAATGATAATTTTTGTTTACATACAAATATACATCATGTACAGTACTGTGTATATACTGTATTTTTACCATACTGTATGTACTGTATATATTGTGGACGATGGTACAGTAAACCCACACCTCTGCATGGATCCATGACGCTGCATCTTCATATTGGGTACAGTACACGTCCAGCTCTACAGCCACAGCATTCACAGCATTCACACCATTAGAGGCACATTCAGAAAACTCCACTTCCACTGTGCCCTGCTTATGCATTGCAGATTCAGTGCTCTGGTTGGAATACTGAACTTGACGCATTCCTGCCAGTGGAAAAGAGTGATGGGGGATCAGTAACGTCACTGCAGAATAAACCAGAGCCTCTAGGGGGCGGTGTACATGTGAGACCAGTACATTTCCACGGTACACATGTCATAGAGGAAGAATGGAATGGCCTCGCGCTGTGAGGAACAGGGTCCTCTATGCATCTCTATGACCCCGACTGTCAGAGCTCACAAAGGAAGTCACGCTGACAGGTGATCATTAAGTCTGTGCAGAAACAATGGGTTGTACGTCTGTGACCTTAGGTCCTGGACACACACCGCCTACCTGAGGTGTGTGTGTGTGTGTCTGTGTATGTGTCTGTGTGTGTGTGTGTGTGTATGTGTCTGTGTGTGTGTGTGTGTGTGTGTGTGTGTGTGTGTGTGTGTGTGTGTGTGTGTGTGTGTGTGTGTGTGTGTGTGTGTGTGTGTGTGTGTGTGTGTGTGCGTGCGCGCGCGCGCGTGGCGTGCGTGTGGTGGTGTGTGTGTGTGAAATCACATGACTGCTTTCTGGTTACAAGTCTTCCGTTTTCGGACCACTCATCAATGACAGATGACATGAAGCATTAAATTATTGATGGCCATTATCAGGCAAAGTCAGTGCAGAAAGATAGGGCCGGCAGTAGCAGCACAGCATCAGCTCTGCTGTCCGCGTTGGAACTGAACACGCAGGCAAGCCGCAGCACTGAGGCAGCCGTCACGCACAGGTAAAGGTAAGCTGTGTACTGTGGACATAGTGTCACACATACAATCAACTCTGCTAGGGGTGTATTATGAGAGAGAGAGAGAGAGAGAGAGAGAGAGAGAGAGAGAGAGAGAGAGAGAGAGAGAGAGAGAGAGAGAGAGAGAGAGAGAGAGAGAGAGAGGAGAGAAAGAGAGAGAGAGAGAGAGAGAGAGAGAGAGGAGAGAGAGAGAGAGAGAGAGAGAGAGAGAGAGAGATAGAGAAAGGGTTGATAGAGAAAGAGAGAGGGAGAGAAAGAAAGAGAGAGAAAGAGAAAGTGACATAAAGATAGGGGAATGGATAGAAAGATGAGAGAGGAGAGAGTAAGATAAATGGGTGATATGAGAAATAGGGATAGGAA
>NC_140165.1:212197009-212222101 GCF_963971535.1 Notolepis coatsorum | reverse complement strand
ACACACACACACACACACACACACACGATCACCGGAAACATAGAACCCTCGCCAGTTTGCGCAGTACACAGCCAGTGGGCTGTAACGACACATAGTGGGGATGAAACCCTTCTGCTATAATTAATAGGAGTTCTCTCACCCCTTATACCTCCATCCTCCTCATCCCCCCTTCCCACCCCCACCCCTCTCCCCACACACACATACAGTATGCACATCACATCCCCCTCCTCCGTCCTGGGAGGGGGCCATCCGTCATGTTGCCTTAATGTGTTAGTTGCTCCATACAAGGGCGACAGATTTTGAATGAAATCATAAAGGACAGTTAGATTGCCGTTACATGGAACAGGGGCTCACATACATCACCCCCCCCCTCACCACCCCTCCCACTCTTGCCCCCAAGAGTATTATCATTTCTATGGAAATGGCTTAGCCATCAAGTTGGGATATATTGTAATATCTCCCTCCATCTTCTCGTTTCACTTCACCACCAAAAACAATTTGGGAGAATGGAGGACGTGACCATATCATGATGCGATTAGTTCATTGATTAAGATGCATTCACACACACAGACGCGTACACACACACACACACAGACGTGCACACACACACACACACACACACACACACACACACACACACACACACACACACACACACACACACACACGCACACACACACACACACAACATCGGCTTTCTCCCTTGATCATGTAGGGCAGTGGTGCCCAACAGTCGATCGCGATCGACAGGTAGATCGCGGGCTGATTTCAAGTAGATCTCGATTAATAAAATTAGATAATTTTTTTTTTTTTTTTTTTTGCAAAATCAACTCTGCCTCTCTTTGTTAACTACAACAAGCAATGCTGTTTGGTATTTAAGATGAGGTCGGACACGGCACTGACAGATTTGTGTTCAATATGCTGCTTTTATAAAGCCTCAATGACGGCTTACAATATACAATTTTGGCTGGTAGCTCTCGGCTAGGTGGTAAATTAAAAAGTAGATCTTGGTTCAAAAAAGGTTGTGCACCCCTGATGTAGGGCATGTAGCCTATTAAATGGATTAAAAACAATGAGCATAGGAAAAGGAAATTGTACAACAATGTGTTTAATGTCACTGATGGTTTTGTGGTTTCACATTTACTGAAACACATGTTGTCCCGGGTCATGAGCTAATGAAATGCACGGCATTCATGGGTGGGGGTGGGGGCATGCTGTACGGCACGAGGGTGCTTAGTGTCAGTGTGAAGCAGGCCACTGAACCTCTCTGTCCCTCTGCCTCCTGCCATTACATTCCTTCCAGCCAAGTGGTTCCTAACCATTTCTCAGCCTTTGCGTTCGGGGACTAGTCACTCCGCAGGAGGAAGGGAAGGGAAGGGAAGTGAGATAGGGGGAAAGAGAGAGAGAGAGATAGAGAGAGAGAGAGAGAGAGAGAGAGAGAGAGAGAGAGAGAGAGAGAGAGAGATAGAGAGAGAGAGAGAGAGAGAGAGAGAGAGAGAGAGAGAGAGAGAGAGAGAGGAGAGAGAGAGAGAGAGAGGAGAGAGAGAGAGAGAGAGAGAGAGAGAGAGAGAGAGAGAAATTCATCTGTGATCTTAAGTGATTTTACTTGGCATTTTACCAGGAGAACGCAGTAGGCCTACTGATGAAAGACTGCATAAATAAGGGATGCAGATTAGACGTCCGCCAGAGACGAGTGGAAGAGACAGAATTAGAGAGGGGGGGGGGGGGTGTGAGTGTGGATATGGAGAGATAGAGAGAGACAGAGTGGACACCATCAGCATCACCTTCACCATTTATGCCAGAGTCTGGGTCTGACTTCATAATGCCATTAAAGGTGGTGTAAATCAGCAATTAGGTGCACAAATGAAGAAATGTCAGACATTACCTGGAGCACAACAGGCCACCGGGCCCTCGCCATGACCCTGATCCCCTACAGCCTCCGCGGCACGTGCACGAACACACACACACACACACACCGTGCAGCTCTATTAGAGATATTTGTTGTGTTAAGGTGTGGCGGCCGTCCTGTGAGGACCAGCGGGAGATGGAGCCTTTTAGGGCCCTCGGCAAACAAACACACGGAAGGAAGAAGAGCGACTACAAACCAGGGACAGAGAGGGAACAGAAAAGGACGCAAAGAGAGACAACATAGATGAGAGTAGGACTCAAGAGAGATATTTTTTATGTCTGCTATATACCTGCGGCACCCCCATCCCCCTGGAAACTTTGGTGAACGTGAAAGCCTGAGTCAGACATGGAGAGGTGAAAATGAAAACGTTGGGCTCCCTGAAGGCTAGGAATATTTTAGCTTGTGTTAAAAAAAATGGCAACAAAGAAAATCACCATCTCCCTGTTTCCGTTCACATGCATAATCAGTTTGCTCTGCAGTCTGGCATCTAACACTGAATATGTTTCAACTATATGGCCATTCTGTATCAGGATACTAGAGCTCGTTCAAATTCTCCTCACTTGCAGAGTCTTGCTTGTCTGCATCTAAAGCTGCCACAAGGAGAATCTTCGACGAAATATATAGTTTTCATATAGGTTATAATTTTCATGATGAGAACACATTTCCCAAAAAAGCAGTCGCTTTCCGCTTTTCCGTTAGCTCTGCCCCGCAGCGTAGGAAACTGTTTTGATGGGAGAGGAGAAGCTGAGAAGCCTTGCTAACGGTGAATGTGAAGTAAATTAAAGTGTTCTGTTTGCCTTCAGCAGAACTCCGGCAAATCCGGCCCGGAAATATACAATATAAATAGAAAACAGAGGATATTGATAGACAATGGTCTTTCAGTCTCTATCGATCTAGAGTAATTTCTGCAGTAATCCGTCCAAGGTATGGACATTTCAATTTTCAATTACATATCGATCTCAATATCTTCCTAGTAGCTGCTTTATACCTAAAACTGAGAGTGGAGTTTCTGTGTCTTATTCCTCTCCACCTTCCACACTTTTATTAGGTGGCTCAGATCTCTCGGCCCGGCAAGGAGATGGCCCATAAGCTGGAGGAAAAGGAGGAGGAGGAGGAGGAGGAGGAGGAGGAGGAGGAGGAGGAGGAGGAGGAGGAGGAGGAGGAGGAGAAGGAGAAGAAAGAGGCGGCGTGCTGGAAAAGCAACCCACTTTGCAGTGCTGTCAACAGATTGGCCTAATTATGCAGCCACCCAAACTGAGGGCCACGCTGGCCTGTCATGTCCCCCACTATGTGCCGGAACACAACCCCCCACTCTCACACACACACACACACTTCTGCCCATCCACCCCACCCCTCGCCAGCGCTGCCCTAAAGCCAGCAGAGGCATCACACTACGGTGTTGGGAGGAAATTTACACAAGTGCGATAAGATCGAACATGAGTACTCAGTGCCCTAGATTCACTCCCTGTCCAAGTGTTGGCTTGCCAGCGTGAAGGATGGGGTGCTGTGACCAGGGGAGATGCACGCCTTGCAACCAATCTCAGGGACAATCCCCTATAGGGATGTGCTTGCTTACTGTTATCATACCTGCCAACATTAGATTGTGAAGAGAGAGAAAAAAAACATATATACTGTATATATGTTTATATATATATGTGTATATATGTAAGGGATAATGTATAGCTACGAGGTCATTGTCGCAAAATAATTGACCGACACAGAGTTTAGAATACCGAGGCGCCTCGCCGAGGTGTTCTAAACGTCAGTGAAGGTCAATTATTTTGCGACAATGACCGAGTATAGGCTATACATTATCCCGCTTATTACATGGCTAACTTAGTAACAATATACCTAATTCATTTTACACCATCGACAAGACGAGATCAAATGCAGACACAGTTCTGTTCTGTCGGTCCGCGCTGTCATCGCCGGCAGCTTCGCCGACAGCCGGCAGGTGTGTCTGATTGGCTGCACTGATGCAGTGTGTGTCAGTGGGCTTGATTGCTACAGCTGCGAACAGCGGCCATTATTGCTCGGCAGAGGTCCGTTATTGAGTAATAACGGACCTCTGACGAGCGCTATTGACCAATCACAATCAAGCATTTCGGCGAATGTTAAAACGCCATGTAATAAATATATATATAGCCCTTCCCCAACACTAGACAATTTTTTTTTATTTTTAGTTCACAGCTCACAATAAACATCATAAATGTGCCATGATAAGATAATCACCATGACTTGTCTCAACTAAGTCCAATTCATATCACAACTATGCCTCAAATGCAAATATTATTGTTTCTTATGTGAGAGAGGGAGAGAGAGAGATAGATATAGAGAGAGAGAGAGAGAGAGAGAGAGAGAGATAGATAGATAGATAGATAGATAGATAGATAGAGAGAGAGAGAAATAGAGAGAGAGAGAGAGAGAGAGAGAGAGAGAGAGAGAGAGAGAGAGAGAGAGAGAGAGAGAGAGAGAGAGAGAGAGAGAGAGAGAGAGAGAGAGAGAGAGAGAGATGACAACATGCATGCTAATGTGGCTTTTAGTCTTAAAAGGGGAAATATTTCACACTAGATGGAGAGACATTTGCAGGAATATTAAGGCAGTTTTGTCCACGTCCATTTTCAGCGGAGGGTGTCGCAGTTACTGAGGAGTTTTATGTTCACTCTCGGCTGCCATGTTGGGCAGGGATAATTACCGGTAAGTATAGTGTAAGAAGGGTATCATACAGCTTCTCAGTCTAATCTGGCAACAACATATATCCCCCATAGAAAGCCCAGGCCTAGTTTGTGTCACTATGGTATACTCAATTAAAAAGTTTTTAAGTGGGGGAAAAAACACAATATTTTTGGCAGCAATATTTAAGCAAACAGCTACAGTACATTAGCCATGTTTGTGTCTGATGGGAGCAAGACTGTAAAAAGAGAGACTTAAACATCGAACACTGATGTACTCAGATGCACACAGCTGAAATAACACGCAGCTGAAATGCTCCAGGGGTTTGTTGGTGCTATATAAAGCAGGCCGTACTCTGTTCGCAATTCGCGTTGGCGTTAAATGTCATTATACATCTCATATTGTTTTCTCTTCTGAGCCAGGTAACACATTATAATGAATCCCTTCGTATTCCCAGCGCAGTAGCATTCCGCCATGCAACACATACAGTATACATCCTTCTCCACACACCCACCCTAGCACCTGGAACACAGTGGCATTACAACTGTGGTAGTATCACACCAGGTGCTATGTGGGCTAATTAGAGCGAAGCCAATTCAACCCTGTGGCGGCAGGTTACAGGTGTGACTGGGTGGTGTGGGGAAGCGGTACCTGCAGGGGATGGCAGCTAAGCGCTATCCCTGCGAGAGTGACACTTTATGGGCTTGTTCTTCTCACACACCGGCAGAGTGGGGGGGATCATTTGGTAAAAGCTTGGAGTCGGGCTAGAAATAATGAAGCCAGAATTTAATTTCCCTCTCTTCACTTTGGACGGCCAGTCAGCCAAATCGTGCCGTATTTATAATTCCCCGCCCTCTGGCTCATCATAATTGACTGTGTACATTTATGTGTGAGGACTGTTTGTGTGTGTGTCTGTGTGCAGGTGCATGCATGTGTTTGTGTGTGTGTGTGTGTGTGTGTGTGTGTGTGTGTGTGTGTGTGTGTGTGTGTGTGTGTGTGTGTGTGTGTGTGTGTGTGTGTGTGTGTGTGTGTGTGTGTGGCATTTCATTACCTCTGCCAAGCAGGTGTGTAATTGGGCCCATCTGTTTGTCTGTAAGTCTGCCTGTCGGTGGGTGAATGAGATATGACCCCTACAAGTGCCCTTTCCATGACCCCGTGACCTTTACTCTAGTGCCACCATCAAGCAAATGCGCGCATTTCTTGTTGTAGACTCACAACATTTGCTGTGAACACGCATGACTCCTTGACCAAGACACCTATTGATTTTGATGACCCCGTGACGTTTCATGTGGCACCACAATCAGGCCACACTGAGAGCAAGATATAACAGTCATGGCCAGTGTTACGACCCTTGCTCATGGGTACGCAACCTATGTGTAATCACCACCAAAACCCTGTGCTCTAACTCAAAAATGCTACTAAAACAAGGAACTATTAATATAACTATAAGCTAATGTACTGGTAACCCAACGGACAAGGACTTCAAGAACCTGACAGCTCTTTCACTAGGCACAGACAGTGCATGTGTGTTACTGGGTCTGCCTTTGAAGCTCCCCAGCAGGTAACCAATCAGCACTAATTGGCTAATTGGCAGCCCTCACCTGTATGCCCTGGTGACACAGGAGTGACTAGGCCTCTAGTACATAACACCTCCCCCACCAAACTGGTTGCCCAAGAGGCAACCACTACACAACAACCCATAAACAAAACAAAAACCAACTGTGACCCCTTAGTTGTCAGGGCCACTACCACAACAGCAATAACGGGTACCACAAACACCGGCACTATGATCGTGAGAGGGCGTCTGCTAGCACGTTGTCCCTCCCACGAATGTGGCGAACATCCAAGTTATACGCCTGGAGGAACAAACTCCATCGCATCAAACGATGGTTCGAATTCACCATGCTGCGAAGAAAAACCAAAGGGTTATGGTCTGTATACACAACAAGGGGCAAACTGGAGGATCAAACGTAAACATAAAAATGGTTCAAGGCAAGAACCGGGTCGGCCCCTGTCGAACACGACCACCGATACCGATCTGTCAAAATTATACTGCAAACCAAAATCAACCTGAGAACTGCGCTTAACAGAACAGACCACAGCACAACAAAACCATAAATCACTGATACCACCACCGCACCCATATCCATCCCACCTGGCACTGGCAGTTCAGGATACTGCACACCGTGAACATCCAGAGTAGGCTGTACCGCCTCAGGTACAGCCCCAGTGTACCGGGAACCTGGCAGTACGACAGCCAGCATAACGTCTGGAACACCATCTAAAATGGCGTCACCCAAAATAACTTTGTCCTGATCAAAATCAAAATGGCTGCCACTCAACAGACCAGGTCGCGAAGGCGGCTCCTGCTCCACAGGACACAGGTAACTAGGTTGACCAGCACACCTAGTGCATGGCAGAGAATCAGTGTGGACATGTGGATCAATGTCAGAATCATCAACTGACATACTGGGACCATCCCTGCCCACAAGTGAAACATTAGGGACAATAGAGCTATTGTGGGAAGGCTGGCAGCCTAAATCAAGCTTAGTAGCCCCTCCAACTAGAACGGTGTCACATAAAAAAACAGCACCTCTCATAGCATCCTTCCCACACTCCTCCAATTCGTTCGTGGCCTCAGCCACCGTACAGGCTGGGAAGACCTTGAGACATTGCGCTGCCATATCATCTCCTGTCACATGCTTCTCCGGCACGCCTGTCAACTCTGGTTTCACCACCGGGCCTAACACAAAACCACAATCAAGAGAATAATTATGCAGAGGTACATCCACAGTGTGCTTTCCAAAATTCTCAACAGGTGCACCTTTTAATTCAACAAAGAATGTGTCACTAAGTGTAATGTCCCAAGTCGAAGTATCAACAACATCACTTTTGTCCTTTGACATTTCTCGTGCCACAGCACACACCGGAAACACTCCTGGATGTTTCTGTGCCAGCTCATTAGAGACCTCAGAAACCACAGGAATGGGAGTTACAACCGGAGTAGCCAACACTTTGTCACCAGCCAAATCATTCCCTAGAATGAAGGACACCCCCTTTATGGGAATGTGAGAACATACCCCCACAACAACATTGCCTGATACTAAGGGAGAATTGAGCGTGACCTCATGCAAAGGTGCATCCACAAATCCACCCCCAAAGCCCTGAACAACGACATCGGAATGCAAAGAAGAGTTTGATGAAAATGGCAAAACCCCCTCCAGAATGAGGGACTGAAAAGCACCGGTATCTCTCCAAATTGTTATAGCCTGTTTGGACTCTAGTGCATTAGTCAGGGAAACAAATCCATTCATCCTAAACCTTGAGGAACCCTCGAGCTCTTTGTCCACACGTTTGATACCTTCCCCATCCCCATCTAACGTTGGCATAGGCGTCCTGCATATGGTTTCTACCAGAGCCACGGTTCTGACATTTTTCTGCTCAAGCACCGGGCATCCAGCAACGATATGACCAGGTTCCTTACAGTAAAAACAGATAATCCCTTCTGGGAATGCACCAGCAGAACCACCCCGCCTAGGAGGTGAAGTTAATTGACCAGCAGACACAGGTTTTGGGAAACGGCCCCCCTGAACAGGACGCCTATCCCCGGACTCAACACGGTAGTCCTCCAAAAACACGGACTTGTGTGTCAACACAAACTCATCGGCGAAGACAGCGGCATCGCCTATCTTCGATACCCCACGCTCATTTAGATGTGTGGAAACGGTATCAGGAACACATCTTTTAAATTCCTCTAGGAGAATCAACTGCCTAAGCTGCTCTCTTGACTCTGCCTTCTGAGAAGTGCACCACCTGTCAAACAGGTTCTCCTTCTCCCTTCCAAACTCAACATAAGACTGCCCCTCGGACCTACGATAACCTCTAAAACGCTGACGATAGGCCTCAGGGACCAACTCATAAGCCCTCAAAATGGAAGCTTTAACCAGCTCATAATCAGCGCTTTGTTCAAGGGACAGAGCAGTGTAGGCTTCTTGTGCCCTACCAACCAAAACACATTGCAGCAGCAGTGTCCAGGCGGTATCAGGCCACTTCAATGTGGTTGCCACCCGTTCAAAAAGGGGAAAATATCTTTCCACGTCTTTCTCAAAGAATGGTGGCACCATCCTAATATTCCTGCCTACATCAAACCCGGAACGTGACTCTGGATGCAGAGAACCCGCCTGCAAGGCAGCATGCTTAAATGCAAGCTCCTTCATTGCACGATCGTGCTCTCTCTCCTCTCTCATCTCCTCTTGTTGTAGCTGTTTTTCCTTAAGCTCCTGCTCTCTCTCATCTCTCCTCTCCTCTTGTTGTAGCTGTTTTTCCTTAAACTCACGCTCTTGTTGTAGCTGCCTTTCCCTAAATGCCAACTCCCTAGGCCCCCAATCGATGGCAACACCTTCCGCCACGCCAGAGAGTTGTGGAGACACCTCAGACAAAAGAAGCTCATCCACCGTTGCCACAATCACCTGCTCCTCAATGAGTATAGCCCTCAAAGTCCCCAAGGCAGTCGTTTTTAACCGCTTCTCACTGGCAGTAAGCTCCACATTGTAGTGCACAGCAAGCTTCAGAAGCTGCTCTTTGGAAAACCTTCCCAACATCTCGTCAGAGGGGTTCTCAACAAAATCCTTAATGGTAGCCATCGTTACTGTACCAGTCACCACAAGCTACTCACTTTACCCTACAGTCACTAAGAACCACTAACAAACCACGAATAACCACCAAAGAACCACTGAAAAACCACTAAAGAACCACCGAAGAACCACGAAGAACCACTGAAGAACCATGAAGAATGCTAATGCCAATAATAACAACCATAAAGGGACGCGGTGGAAATGTGAGCTCTACGGAGCGCACCTTTCCAGGTTGCACAAACAAACAAAAAAAAAATAAAAAAAAACACACACACCCTAAATAGACGTGTCATACACGCAGGGTGTTAGGTGCTACCAGGTATGCTCACCAAACACTTAAACAAACTAAATAAATCCAACAAAATATTCCAAACAGGTGCGCCTTCTAACCTGATGTGACCACATATGCTTCTACGTCTAAACTGCAGAAAACCCCGGCTTACCACATGTCTACCCTAAGAAACACTAAATCAAGCCCTACCACACTACCTGTGTTTCCTGGCCGCCCTAACCTACCTACCCTTAAACTAATGCCCTGTAGACCTAACTTTCTTCAACCACACCTGCTACCAGTCAAAGATCATATACAATCATTTCATTGACCGCCCCAGGAGTACGCGGTGCACCGGACGCTAACCAACAACCAGAAAATAATATCCCTATCTACATGTGGTGCCTACTAAACTATATATTTTAACAGCATAAGTAGTCACATCAAATTACAAACAAATACGGCATACTCACCTGTTTGATGAAAATGGCTCAGCCCCCACGTTACACCATGTGTAACGAACACCACCCAAACCATAATATGATGACACCCCGTGCAACACAAAAAAAAATCACCAAACAAAGTGCTAGGGGTAAAAGATCCCGGACGAGCCCCCAACTGTTACGACCCTTGCTCATGGGTATGCAACCTATGTGTAATCACCACCAAAACCCTGTGCTCTAACTCAAAAATGCTACTAAAACAAGGAACTACTAATATAACTATAAGCTAATGTACTGGTAACCCAACGGACAAGGACTGTAAGAACCTGACAGCTCTTTCACTAGGCACAGACAGTGCATGTGTGTTACTGGGTCTGCCTTTGAAGCTCCCCAGCAGGTAACCAATCAGCACTAATTGGCTAATTGGCAGCCCTCACCTGTATGCCCTGGTGACACAGGAGTGACTAGGCCTCTAGTACATAACAGCCAGATTGCCATACAATTAGCTGTGCACATTCATAACACCAATAAGCCTTTCCTCTAGCGCCCTTATCAGGCCAAACCTTCCATTTTCAAACGAGTGTATCTCCAGACCCGTCCTGACATACAGTCACAAAATGTGTTGTCAACATTCATGACTGTTTCCTCTAGCACCACCATATGGATCTATAGCCTGGATATGCCGAGACTGGCAATATCAGAATATTTGTCATTTGTTAACTGTGTGTCTGCACCCTCTATCAGAAGAATAGACAGTCAGACATATTTTTTTTACTTTTACTTTTTAGTACGTAAGTACATTTAAAAGTAGAAACTTTTTTACTTTTAATCAAGTGTTTTTAGCCAGATACTCTGACTTTTACTTTTATTTTTATTTTGAGACAGTACCCATACTTTCACGTAACCGGTTCCCGGTCGCGGCTCACGGCGCCGTGATGAAGTGACGTCATCAGTTTGTGCCGCTCTGTATCGAAAACTTAGTCCATTTCCGGGTTTTTTTCGGCGTGGCATTATGACGTGGCCTTGAAACTACACGCTACTTTTTATTTTGTCTTGATAAACCAATAAATGACTCAACCAGGATCATTTCAATTCGATGCTAAATAAACTTTTACGCACGCGTAAAATGTGCCAGATATAATTTTACATGCGTTACATTTTTATCAATATCTTGGCCATTTTTTGTGCTAGACTGAAACGGAAAAGATTGGGAGGAAGTGACGAAGGAGGCGGAAGTTACTGCCAGAAAAAAAGAGTAGAACAAGCCTGCACAATTCGTCCACTAGATAATTTCTGTCGGACAGTTAGTAGTTAGTAGTTCGACTTTTATAACAGTAGTAGTAGCAGTAGTAGTAGCAGTACTAGCAGTAATAGTAGTGGTAGTACTAGTAGTAGTAGCAGTAGTAGTAGTTGTAGTAGCAGTAGTAGTAGTATTAGTAGACGTTTTAGTAGTAGTAGTTTGAGCTATCCATGTGCTAACGTTGACGATCAGTGAGGAGGAGCAAGGAGCAGAAGGAGCAGAAGCCCTGCCTTCAACCAGTTCAGTGAGACATGGAAGGAGGGCTAACCAAGACAGGTGAGACTTATTATTATTGTTATTATTATTATTATTATTATTATTATTATTATTATTATTATTATTATTATTATTATTATTATTATTATTATTATTATTATTATTATTATTATTATTATTATTATTATTATTATTATTAGTGCTTTTGTTTTAGTTATTACTCTGTTCATAAAAGTTGAAAATAATGTATTTTTACATGTCATTGTCTACAGCAATGATTTGCCTGGGACATCTAGGGGGCAGGGCGTGCCCAAGCCAACCCTAACCCTAACCCTTATTACTAGGTTTGCAGACTTTGTACGCAATATATACAGAATGGAATATTGAGTGTATATACAGTGTGTGTGTGTGTTGTATGAGCAGTGTCTTATATGTACAATGTGTGTGCCATTTATGTGCAGACATGATGAGCAGCCTGCTCCAGGCCGACGCAGGACAACCCAGGCCAGGCCAAGACGTCCAGCCCAGGCAGGAGATCAGGCAGGAGATCAGACGCCCTGGAAGACCGACACAGTGATCCTGATCCAGCCCCTCAGCCCCTCCGGTTCATGCCGTGCAGACCCCCAGGACCGCAGCTAGACCCCCATGCCACGTATACACAGGTAACACCTGTCAAAAGGCGTTACAGTTTGACAGGTGCAATATTTTTATTGGATACGCCTCAGGCATCCTGCACTCTATATGACTGCACTCTAGTCATATGTGTACTGTATATATGTATATTGAATATCCCACAATTTAATTATTTAGTTATTTTTTACTTTTTTACTGTAAAACTTTTTTTTTTGTAAAAAAAAATACCTTTACTGACTTTTTGTTTAAAAAAAAAGCATGCTGGTGATCATTTCCAGTTGAGAATAAAAATTTCGTCTGTGTTTATTACCTGTGTATGGAGAAAATAATGCTTTGTAAATTGAATTCTGATCTGTTCTCTTTTGTTTATGTAAATATGCTACCTGAGGGTGCATTTCCACTGTTTTATATCCTTGATTTGATATGTTTGCATTGGTTCATACTAAAAATAACACATTTTCTCAATCCGATTTTGTGTTTGGTGTTGTACATTATGCAGTATACAGTATATACAGTATTATACAATATGAAAACGAACTGTCAGGTCATATATGTGAGGCTGTGCTGAAAAAAAAAATACCAAACATACCATGGTAAAACATTTTAAAATGGGAATTATACAATTTAAATCAAAATTAGCCAAAACATATGAAATATCCCAAGACCCAGAAGGGTTGGGGGATATGCATTATAAATAGCTTTTTCCAGTATTTAGCATTGTTTTATAGCAATAGGGGTTAGTATCAATGGGTCTGTGTCTCTAATTACCATATTGACTCATCAGTCTAGTCTCGAGTTCACGAGATCTTCCCTCACTCAACTACGCCGTTCTGATTTGACGGTATTGCTGACGTGAATACAATAGGGTACTGATTTGCATAACTAATGCCCCCTCTATGGTTGACAGCGACAGCAGAGCGAGTGGAAATATCTTCACTTCCTCAAACAGAGCGAGGCAGAGAGAGAACGAGCAAGCAAGAGAGAGGGAGAGAGATAGAGGGAGAGAGAGAGATAGAGAAGAGCATCTGTCGGGGAAACAAACGCACACGCATTTTACACACAACCTGATGCACGGGGCTTCTCCCTGGTAGAGAGAGAGAGAGAGGGACAGCGGCGCAGGAGTGTGTGAAACACAAACACACACGCATTTGACGTGCAGGGCTTCACCCTGGTAGAGAGAGAGAGAGAGAGAGAGAGAGAGAGAGAGAGAGAGAGAGAGAGAGAGAGAGAGAGAGAGAGAGAGAGAGAGGGACCGCGGTGCAGGAGTGTGTGAAACACAAACACACACGCATTTACACACACAACCTGGACCTCGCGGGGAAGCAGTGGCACACACGCATTTACACACACAACCTGGACCGTGCGGGGGAAGCAGTGGAGAGATAACTTTATGCTCCGTGTCCCTCTCTCTCTCCCTCGCCCTCCCTCCCTCTCCCCCTCTCTCTCTCTCTGTCTACCAGTCGCAGACTGTGGGTGACTCTCACTCAAAGCGCTTATGGGCGGAGCCCATCCAAAAATAGCCTGAAATCCTGAGGCTTAAAAATTATGCTTTTGAGTACTTGATCAAAAATATAAAACAAGGATTTCTTTTGGAAAAAAAATTCTGATGTGTTCCATAGACTCTCAGGAATTGTGTAAAGTTGCCCAAATAGTGCAAGGAATAGCAATGCATGTCCCCTTTAAGTATGATTTCTGGGTACTTTTTACACCCCTTCCCCTGACACAGCAGTAGTTTGTTGACTGTGTGTCTGCAGCCTCTCCCTTCCCCTGACATGGCAGACGTTTCCCATTTAAGAAGCAGAGAGCCGGGGTTGGTAGATGGCAGAGATGCCTGGGATGAGGGCAGACATCAGGTGCGCTGCAGCAGAAGGCAGCTCTCCACAGAGAGGTGCCTTTTCAGGCCAAGCTTGGCAGTGTGTTCAGACCTCAGCACCCAAACACGTGGCATAAAAACAAACAAACAAAAAAACAGAAACACACACGCAAACACTCTCTCTGGGATGGAATAAGACGAGGTGCCTCATGAATCTGTTTACGGAAAGAGGAAAATTACTTCCCAAAAATAAAAATAAAAATGCCAATCCAAGCAGAGTTTCTATCTTATACACAGACGTGCATGCACAAACAGACACACGCACATCGTCACACACAGACCCAGCTGAGTAAGCACAGATGCCTGAGTGACTTTATTTTATTTTATTTCTTTTAACCTCCGCTCAACTTCCCCTTACTTTCCTGCCAGATGCTGTTTGTCTTATTCCTCACCAGGCCTGTATCTGAGGCTGTTAGTGTGACACTCTGGTGGGATGGAGATATAGAGCAGTGCGTGGGCAGCCATAACGTCACAGAGCCCCTCAAAGACCCTGAAAAGCTGTCATGTTTAGCCCCGGTGGCAAGAAAGGAGCGTCACGGCGGGGGAGGGGGGAGGGGGGGTTATAGTGAGCAAAGCTATAATGGGCTATCTACCACATACCACCATTAAAATAGGGCTTTATATGCTAATGAACTCAACAGATAAGCAACTGCACGGGCATGGGCAAAGGCCTGAAGGAGAAACCTGTGTGGGGCTTTAAATCATCCCAACCCCGGTATTAAAAAATAATAATAATAATGGAGAACAGCGAGACGTCTCCCCTTATTGATGTGTCTTTTATGACATGTCTCTACTGAAGAGAGGAGGACGCTAATGCCTGGCCTGTGGCAGGGGGGGGACAGGATATCACAGACAGGATATCACAGACAGAAGGGGGAGGCACACTCTTAGAATTAGGAGAGCCTCAAGGAACTCTGGGGATATTGGGCGGTTCCAGGAGGAACCTTTAACAGCTCAATTTAGAGGAGAGGTTACTGGAGGAACCATTGACTCAGAAGGGGTTCCAGGAGGAACCTTTAACAGCTCAATTTAGAGGAGAGGTTACTGAAGGAACCATTCACTCAGAAGGGGTTCCAGGAGGAACCTTTAACAGCTCAATTTAGAGGAGAGGTTACTGGAGGAACCATTCACTCAGAAAGGGGTTCCAGGAGGAACCTTTAACAGCTCAATTTAGAGGAGAGGTTACTGGAGGAACCATTCACTCAGAAGGGGTTCCTGGAGGAACCTTTTTTAAAAGGGTTCCTGAAGGATCTTTTTCGAAAATGTATTAATGAGGCTACAGAAAGCCTTTCCTTCTGTGAAAATGAAACAGATTATCAGTCATTTTATAATTGTTGTTTCTCGAAATCATTATGGACAGATATAGTACTTATCTTTACTGATATTCAAGTGTCTCAGCACAAAAAAAAACATGTTGGTGATATTCTTAAATAATATTTTGCCTTTTAATAAAAAAATAAACAAAATATTAAAACGTTGTTTAACTTATAATTAGATTAGCCTAGCAGCTTTTCATATTTCTTCCAAACGTAACTTAAGCAAGGTTCCTCGAACCTAAATCGAATTTATTTATTTATAATACAGACAGAAGGGGGAGACAAAATAATACAGACAGAAGGGGGAGACATGATAATACAGACAGAAGGGGGAGGCAGGATAATACAGACAGAAGGGGGAGGCAGGATAATACAGACAGAAGGGGGAGGCAGGATAATACAGACAGAAGGGGGAGGCAGGATAATACAGACAGAAGGGCAGACAGAAGGGGGAGGCAGGATAATACAGACAGAAGGGGGAGGCAGGATAATACAGACAGAAGGGGGAGGCAGGATAATACAGACAGAAGGGGGAGGCAGGATAATACAGACAGAAGGGGGAGGCAGGATAATACAGACAGAAGGGGGAGGCAGGATAATACAGACAGAAGGGCAGACAGAAGGGGGAGGCAGGATAATACAGACAGAAGGGGGAGGCAGGATAATACAGACAGAAGGGGGAGGCAGGATAATACAGACAGAAGGGGGAGGCAGGATAATACAGACAGAAGGGGGAGGCAGGATAATACAGACAGAAGGGGGAGGCAGGATAATACAGACAGAAGGGGGAGGCAGGATAATACAGACAGAAGGGGGAGGCAGGATAATACAGACAGAAGGGGGAGGCAGGATAATACAGACAGAAGGGGGAGGCAGGATAATACAGACAGAAGGGGGAGGCAGGATAATACAGACAGAAGGGGGAGGCAGGATAATACAGACAGAAGGGGCATTGTTCATTTATTTGCATAAGCGAAATAAAAAAGTGTGTTATATAAAAAAAAACATATACTTTAATGATATTCAAAATGCAATCTAGTGCCTTCATGAGGCTCAGGAGCAATAACACCGTCTCTCACAAGCCATTCAACACTGCTGTTTCACCTTCCTCTTTTTTATAGACATTTGTGTAAATGGGTTTGGAAATTGGTAGATCTGGCCGGGGGGGGGGGGGGGGGGGGGGGGGGGGGGTTGCTGGATCAGGCTCATTATATTGCAGCAGTTTCTCTTCTCTTCACCCGTGGCCTGATTGTGGCAGGATCTGGAGTGTGTAGAGACAGATGCCCCGGGTCCTCACATATGTGACACCCAGGCTCATATGACTCTCTCAACCGCCATTTGCCCCGTTGGCAGCACTTTGTCTCCATATGATGTGGAGTGGAGGGGCTATGTGGGACACTCGTGGCCTGGGCTGGGGTTTTGGGGGGTGGGGGGTGGGGGGGCTAGGGCTAGATGTCTAGGGATTCTCTGCTTCTTTGTTGTTTATGGATTTCAGAGCATGCTGGCAGCTATATAGCAAAACATACACTTGAAAACATACGCTGGCGTGATGATTAAGGACATAGAACACATAATGATTTATGACCAGGGAACAGAGTTAGTGAAGTAGGCTACTGTATAGAACATTAGTGATTTATGACCAGGGAATAGAGTTAGTGAAGTAGGCTACTGTATAGAACGCTAGTGGTTTATGACCAGCAAATATAGTTAGAGAAGTAGGCTACTGTATAGAACGCTAGTGGTTTATGACCAGGGAATAGAGTTACTGAAGTTGTAGCCATAATGATGTCCACTAGTTGAAATCTAAGTTATTTTCCCGACCAATGTCATGTGAATTATGTGTGAAAGTGTGAATCCAAAGATAGTACAACCACTGTCTGAGACTGTTGACCACTAGGAGCTTCCCAGTACAACCACTGTATGAGACTGTTGACCACTAGGATCTTCCCAGTACAACCACAGTCTGACACCGTTGACCAGTAGGAGCTGCCCAGTATAACCACAGTCTGCCACTGTTGACCACTAGGAGCTGCCCAGTACAATCACAGTCTGACACTGTTGACCACTAGGAGCTTCCCAGTATAACCACAGTCTGACACTGTTGACCACTAGGAGCTGCCCAGTACAATCACAGTCTGACACTGTTGACCACTAGGAGCTTCCCAGTACAACCACAGTCTGACACCGTTGACCACTAGGAGCTGCCCAGTATAACCACAGTCTGACACTGTTGACCACTAGGAGCTGCCCAGTACAATCACAGTCTGACACTGTTGGCCACTAGGAGCTGCCCAGTATAACCACAGACTAACACTGTTGATCACTAGGACCTGCTCAGTACAACCACAGTCTGACACTGTTGACCCCTAGGACCTGCTCAGTACAACCACAGTCAGACACTACTGAGCAACTCCACTGGAGCAGTTTGGGGGTTAAGTGCCTTGCTCAAGGAGTAGGGGGTATCTGCAGAGCCGCAGAGCCAGGCTGGACGGGTTGGAGGTGGGGCTTCGTGGTCTGGACAAGCATTAGTGGTCTGGACAAGTATTGCGGATGAGGGGGGGGGGGGGCTCTCTCACTATGTGTTGGAGTGCGCAATGTGTATGCGCATGCGTGTGGACTGGAGCACGTGAGAGTATAAAGAGTCCATTTTTTGAAACCCGTCCAATCTTTCGCCGTCGACTAAAGACTCACTACTTCAACCATTATCTAAATAAAAAAAAATCTAACCCTAACTAACCTTACTGTCATGCACTTGTCCTAATAAACTAACCTACACTGTAGCACTCAACACTTTATGAACATTGTTACTCAGCTGATAGAGTTGTGCCCTTCCTGATGGCTTGTCGTACAGAACTTGTAAGTCGCTTTGGATAAAAGCGTCGGCTAATCATAAATGTCTAGATGTAACATTACTGTCTATGTACCTATGTAAACGAGACGAAAGTTAAGTTTACTCTATTATTTCGCCGTCGACTAAAGACTCACTTCTTCAACCATTATCTGAATAAAAAAAATCTAACCCTAACTAGCCTTACTGTCATGCACTTGTCCTAATAAACTAACCTACACTGTAGCACTCAACACTTTATGAACATTGTTACTGAGACGAAAGTTAAGTTTACTCTATTATTACTAGATCTGGTATGTCATAAATGTCTAGATGTAGCAGTACTGTCTATGTACAAGTTTACTCTATTATTACTAGATCTGGTATGTCATAAATGTCTAGATGTAACATTACTGTCTATGTACCTATGTAAACGAGATGAAAGTTAAGTTGAAAATGGGGGAAGGTAAGTTGAAAATGGGGGATCTATGTAAACTAGCATGGCTTTGTCATTATTCCAATGTACCCAACCCCCCCCCCCTCCAATGTACAGCCCCACCCAACCCCACCCCACCTACCCAACCTCCTCCAATGTACAGTTTCTATGTCAAATGTATGTCAGTATTCCAATGTACAGTGTGTCCCCCCCCCTACCCAACCACCCCCCCCCCCCCCCCCCCCCCCCCCCACCTCCAATGTACAGCCCCACCCCACCTACCCAACCTCCTCCAATGCACAGTTTCTATGTCAAATGTATATACACTCTTTTTCTGGATTTTTTTTAGTATCACAAACAGTACTGTATTTGAAAATCTGGTATGTCATAAATGTATAGATGTAGCAGTACTGTCTATCTGTATGTCGTGTGTGTCATATGATGAATTGAAAATGGGGGACCCTGATGGAAACAAGACGAAAGTCTTTCTCAGGTCTGCATCCTCTTAACAATTGTATGTATTGAGCTGTACTGTACTGTACCCATTCTGCAATCTGTTAATAAACTTTTCAATCAATCAATCAATCAATCAATCAACGAGACGAAAGTGAAGTTGAAAATGGTGCGCAGTAGTGCAAATACTTGTCCAGACCACTAATACTTGTCCAGACCACGAAGCCCCGCCTCCAACCCGTCCAGCCTGGCACTGCGGCTCTGCAGATACCACCTATTGTGCTCAAGGGGCATTTCAGCGGTTGGCATTGAGGGACTAGAGAGCATTATTCGTTCACTTCCCCACTCCGATTTTTCCCGCTGGTCTGGGGGATATATAACGTTATGCAAGAAGTCTCATGTCACACATACATACAGTTCCCACACAAGTTGTTCTACACAACAAACTGTTATAATAAATAAAGTTACAACACAAATTGATATGAAAACGTTTACATCAGCCTGGATTTTTGTATCTTATTTTTTAAGATTTATTTTGTAAAAAAAAAGAAAAAGGGAATGGAAAGAAAAATATGATGTTTCTATGAATATTGCAATATATTGGGCTCACAATTTCAACCATTTCTTACACTGTATACCACAGAGAACGCACACACACACACACACACACACACACACACACACACACACACACACACACACACACACACACACACACACACACACACACACACACACTCACACACACACACACACACACACACACACACACACACACACACACACACACACACACACACATGCATACGTGCATACATACACAGACAGACACACACATACTCCTTGTCATCAGAGGATTCTCTCTCGCACACGTGTTACACTGCACTCAGAAACAGATGTATCCTTGCATCTCAGTCTAATGCCCCTCTCATCTGCTCTCTGTCCTCTCTGTCTCTCTCTCTCTGGTCTCTTTCTGCACCTGTTAGCCTGGGGCCAGGGGGGGAGGGGGGATCCAATACTACCACTGGAGCGGAGGAGCATTTATATGGTTTCAACAAATGTGTCCGTGTGTTACTCAGGGGAAACTAATATGCCAATGTTTTCCTTGGGTGATGACGGCTGGCCGGCGCTTCATGGCGTGTCTTTAAAAGCATTCTGAGTGCGCTCAGAGGAAAGAGAGGCCAGGCTCCTCACGCTAAAGGGCAAGCTTTTATACAGATACAGATAACCTTTGGCCATCAGGAGGAGTAATCAGAATGTTCCCATTTCACAAAGCTCTCAATGCTTCGCTCATTTTCCCCTGCAACAGTGGGTGGCCATCCAGAGTTTATTTATTTCATCTTTCCTCTTTCTGTCCTCTCTGTCTCTCTCTCTCTCTCTCTCTCTCTCTCTCTCTCTCTCGCTCTCTCTGGTCACCCCCCTTCTCTCCATCTCTCTCTCACCTCTCCACCTCCTTTTCTCTCACACTATCTTCTCTTTAGCTCTCTTCTCTCTCCTTATGCCCCGCCCATATCTCTCTCTCTCTCTCACTCTCTCTCTCTCTCTCTCTCTCTCTCTCTCTCTCTCTCTCTCTCTCTCTCTCTCTCTCTCTCTCTCTCTCTCTCTATCTCCCTCTCTCTCTCTCCTCTCTCTCTCTCTCTATCTCCCTCTCTCTCTCTCTCTCTCTCTCTCTCTCTCTCTCTCTCTCTCTCCCTCTCTCTCTCTCTCTCTCTCTCTCTCTCCCAAACATGACCGTTACAAAGCCACACACAGCTCAAAATGGTCAAAAACCTCCTGATAGGTTGTTGGGACAGGGCTTGGAAAAATGGCATTGAATCAATTCCTCTACAACGCCACAGCATTAATGGGGGGCCCAAGGGCCACATGGAAATAATAGTGTTTGCCATGTACTGGCTTGTTGATTGCCGCCTGATGGAGTTTTAATATTCACTGCCGGGTCGTTCCAGACAGTTGGTTGTGGCCATTTAAAGCTGTTGTTTCCTTTTGGAGTGGAGCTATGGAGCACCAGCGCAGACACTGGAGGGATTTTGAGGGGATGAGGATGAGAGGAGGAGGGGGGGGGGGGGGGCAGTGCTAACTTAATGATTGTCTGCGGTGAGTCTGGTTCTGGTCTTGACCCGTCTGAGTGGAGGGGACGTCTGCTCAATGACTAAAAGGTTCCATCTAATTAACAGCAGCGAGGCTGGCTGTGGCCGGATTGGAGAGGCGATAATCAGGTTTGAGAGGACGAGAAGGGGAACGGGGACGCGACGACTTGTGAGGAGGGAGGAAGAGATGTGGGGGTGGAGAGGGTGAGGGAGAGAGAAGGACAGAGAGGAAGAGAGAGGACACAGAGGGCGAGAGAGGAGGACAGAGAGAGAGAAAGCAGGATAGAGAGAGAGGGGATAGAGAGCATGCAGCACAAAGTGACCGTTCTCTAGAAAACGCAGAGGTTAAATGACTTAGAACTCTCAAAGTGCCCTCTTTAGAAGATCCATATAGCTAACGGTATGACCTTGGGTGACCTCACTAGAAGATCACTACGCTGCAACCATCTCTGATATGGAGCCACTCTCTTTCTATTAGAATGAGGGTTTTAACAGCAATGACGGGCCTTTATGTTATTGCTTTTACCTATCGGTGATGGGGAGCTGTCCTCACTCTGTCACCTTAGTTCTTTCCCATGGAACATATTATGCCAGGGAGCGGGGTTATGAATTTCAATTCATTTGCAGGTGGGCCTAATTTGACACCTGCCTCATCATTTACAATTAGGCATTATGGGACGTAATTGGCCATCTGCCTGAGCCATCTTGTGTTCCTGGAGAGGGGCCACTTTCTTCTCCAGGTGTTTGGAGAGGCCCACACAGATATACGGACCACATGTAGGTCGTAGGGAGGCCCTACACAGCTACCGTCACACACCCCTGTGTTCAGTCTGCATTCCACTGACATGATAGAGCATATAGAGAATGCCAAGAGCAACACGGATACGTGGTTTGGACCCAGACACACTGGGACAGTGGAAGTGGTGTCTAGACGTCATCATAACCATGAGACTAGGAGTACTGTGATGACTGGATGCGAGGAAAGTATCAGTGGCTGAATATTGATTGATTGATTTAAAACTGTATTAACAGATTACAGAATGGGTACAATACAGTACAGCTCAATACAACAACTGCTAAGAGGATGAAGACCAGCAAAATACTTTTGTCTTGTTTACATAAGGGTCCCTCCATTTTAAATTCATCAAGACATTTAGAGACATACAAATATACAGTGCTATGTAAGAATATAAAGAATGACTTTATCTTATAGGCACTGAAGAGGACAAAATCACATTGTTCTGTAATTGCTGAGCATAATCAGCCCATGTCACCGAGGACGCGCAGCTCAGATAAAGGGAGTACATTGGTCATGGGCGATTGTCTGTCTGACACAAAGGAAATGTGATGGAGAAGAAGACACAGAGAGAGAGAGGTGATATGGGGACAGTGAAGTATTGCTCCCTCCATTGTCCTTTGCCTCTAGTGAACCAAGGACCCCTTGCCAGGCATTGTAATTGCTCTGTTCTTCCTGTCAATCATGTTAACTCTCTCTGTGGAGGCTCCCATTTTTAGCTCCTTCACCCTGCGCGGCCGTCATCTGCCGGGCGAGCTGACAGACCGCCGTCCTGACGACAGGCAAGAGAATCTTGAGTGGCGGCGGCTTTCATTCATTCACTCCTGTCACTCAACCCGCATGACATCTGGGAGTAACTGGCCCAACGTAGCTTGTTGTCTCTATAAGAGCTTAGCATTGACATGTGAGGAATTATATAGGCCCCATCGGCCTTCTCGGAAAACCCGCTTGGCAGGGCTAGCCTCATGGGTGGGGGTGGGGGGGTGGGCTGCCTGCAAAGTACAGTAGTAAACAACCTCATGTATTATTTCAACAATTAAAAGAGCCTTTGCCTGCAGGCACGGCTTGGCATGGCAACCACTGTTTAATGTGCTCTGAACAGCGGTGCTGAAATCACCCACCTCTAGCGCGTGTGAGGCGGCCAGACGGGTTATTCTGACGCCACTGCTGTCTGAGAGCAGGGCCCAAAAAATATATATGGGACTTCCAACTCTCTTGTTTGTTACACATCCCTGGCTCTTTGTCTTCACATTGAATACATTGAATATATTTACTGTGTATTAACTTGACTATATGACAGAATAATTTGGGGATACTCCAACCACAATGACTGAAACTCAACTGGAAATCCAGCCAGAGCAAAATAAAAAATTTAGTCAGAATCAGACTGAAATTAGGTGTGACAGTTTTCAACAGGGAAAAACACCTCATTCTTTTTCATTTCACAATGGTGTCAACAGAACAGATTTCTGAAAATGTCATCTCTGACCTTTCCAGTAACCTTTGTACGTCACAACGCATACTAGTGAGTCTTAATTCAGACATGCAGATCCATTTATATGTACAGAGGGGCCACAGCATGCTGGCAGAATGGCATGATGGGATAATCAGCCTAGATTAGACCAATGAGCGTGTCATAGCTTATTTCCACATGCTGTCACCCCCACACAGCTCTTAAAACGCTTGTGTGTGCGTGCATGCTTGTTAAAGGTTGAGTGCATACTGTGTGTGTGTGTGTTTGTGCGTGTGTGTTGCTCGTGTACAGAACTAATTAACTTTCAACAGTTTCCGTGGCGACTCGTCTGCCATGCCACTAACACACAATACCAACATGGCCCACAAGTCTATCGACCATCAAAGCCCGACTGCACACCCTGCAGGAGACCCGGGAGACACAGCAGAGCGCTGGGGCCTGCAGGACAGAACGACACCACGGAGTACCAACGCTGGCTGACAAAGGATGAGTGTATGCGTTGCTGTTTTATTTGTTATTATCTTATATAAGTTTCAGTCCTTATACTGAATTAAATCAGGTTTAATTGAGGGACTACAAACACTCAGGCATCATGAGCTGTCAAGGCAATCAGTCATACAGCCTGTGAGTATTTGGCCTATTCAAATGCACATAACACAATCAATGACGGACAGAATCTACAGTACCTTGAAACAAGATTTATCAATTAGTGATACAAACAATGAATAATATACAATAACAATGAATAATGTAATTCAAGTAAAACAAATTTTTTTAATCCAAAATAATACGTATGTTCCCATGGCACTCTTTGATATACAGTATGCTCAGGGCTGTACAGTGCGACGAGGTTATCGCAAATTGCCCCTATATGGCCTGTGCGAGTGGAGAAAAATATTTGGCCGCACCTTTGCGAGTAGTGATTTTAACCCTTGCATTCGTATTTCACTCCTAAATTAATCCAAAGCGTGTGATGACGCGATGATGTCACCCACGCGAGCTGCACACTCAGGTATGAAGTTGAACAGCGGGACAAATCTACTGAGCACGCACTGTGATTGTGCACGCAGCTTGTAGATGCCAGTCTGATTAGCTACTAGGCAACAAATGAAATGAAAATGAAGAAACACACAAATAACGTTAGTATTGCATCATATTTTCGACGTGTTGGACATAGTGAGCCATCTAATGAAAATGTGACCGAGAACAGTGAGCCAGCAGTGACAGTAGCCACCGTTACAGGTATGGCTAACGTCGTTAGCGACAGCAACATGGCTAGTTCTAGTATCGTTAGCACTGAGTCTGCAGACGCCGACGTTACTAGGGAAGAAGATGAAGATGAAGATGGGCGAGATAGCTGCAACCCCCGCCACCACTGTCACAACTAAAAAGGTCCCACAAGTTCAGGTCGGATTGGCTCAAGCTATTCCCCCTGGCTAGTATTTGAGAATGACCTTATGTTTTGTAAATACTGCAAGGCGGAGGAAAACTGCGTTTGTAACGGGAAATCCCAACTCAGGTAATATTTTTTCCAATAATAGTAATACCTTGCATTTTAAATTATTTTAGTTTTTTCTAAATGCTACCCAAAACAATGTAATGGCATCTTAGGATGCCAGTGTACCTATGATTAGTAATGTAATTGCATGTGAGGTGTCATCATGTTATGTGACTATAATATGTATGTGTACATCATTACCGTAGTAGGCCTCTCAATTCTTATACAAAAAGTCCCGGATATACATAAACCA
>NC_140165.1:212168558-212196809 GCF_963971535.1 Notolepis coatsorum | reverse complement strand
AAAAAGTAAGTCTGCCTATGAGAAATCTAAATTCATCAAAAGTTTTCAACTCAATTCACTTGATCATGCTGCCTGTGAGTTACAGCCTTGCAGCCAGAGATCCTGTGTCTCACGCAAGTGGACACAAGCCTCCTTTGCGGAGCTGCTGGATTTGATGCTCCCTAAACTCCCCGCCGACTCTCACAGGCCACAGGGTCATTAAAAAGCAGAGAGAGAGATGGCCATGTGGAAAACTGGACTGGATTGTTTAGGCCATTACCCACACAGACCACTCTGAAGGCTTTAGGTGCACAGCTTCCCCATTTTCATAAATTTTTTTTTATTCTTTTTCGACAGCAAGAGGCTGCTTCCCTCACATGCCTCCACCTCCTTGTTATCTCGGATGGAGTATAGCAGCTTTTAGTTTTTTACTCCTGCCAAACCTGAATCTTTTATGAGCCCCCCCCCCCCCCCCCCCCACAAGCGAGCGCCTCCACATGCACACGCACAACAAACCACCGCTCATCGTGTTGAGTAATACTCATACTCATGCTCATCACGAGCACCGGCAGGTCACCCCCCCCCCCACAAAACACCCACCTAGTTGGGAAGTTGATATTTTGAGGGAGTTATGAGGAGGCGTGTCGTCCCCCATAAAGGAGGCTGCGTTCAGGGTGAAGGGCAGCGCTCCACTTAAAAAGCTTTGTGGTCACTGGGGAGGATGCCCGGCTTCATCAGCGTGGTGCCTTCTAATCCCACAATGACATCGCCGAGGACGCAAGAAGGCTTCACCGCGTTCACCCTGAAGACCTGTTTTGGTAGCGCTCAAATTGCAGGGTAATTACCGTTTACTGCGTTAAGCTGTAAGGGGGACCCTGCTGTTTTATCATAAATCAATCAATACAGACCGTATTAATTAATGTTGTGTTTCTTTTTCAAATGTAGCCAATAGTAAAGACCCTAACCCTATCAAAACAGCAGTCAAAGTGTATATTTTCAGCACTACGTTTGTTTACCAATGTTTTAAAAATGTTCCGAAAATACAGATTTATCGGAATAATGCCAATTATATCTATTTTTTATCGTAAAACCGTGAGGAAATTACTAAATCCAGATTTAACATTGCCATTGGAATCTATTCCCTATCTATATGTATGACTTGGCCATAATAAGGTAATTTATAGTTCATAATTCAATTTTGAATGTATAATTCAAATGGATTATAATGATTACTGTATCTACAAATCCTTCTGTTTAATCATCTTCCCTTTATTTATTTGCTTAGATTTTCTGTACACATGATCTCAAGAAGGTGCTGAATGAGCTCAGTGAGCAAAATCTGAATGCACAGTGTTATTCACCGGCAAAGATGCAAAATAAATCATAATTTATATTCTCCTTTGTTTCATCACAATTTACTAACGCCTAGTAACAGACACAATATTGATGACACTGTTAATACATTCCCAGAGGCCCCTAGATGTTCCTAGATACGAAGAACATGGAAATTGACCTTGTAGAAGTTGAGCAATCTTCCATTTACTTGGGCATGTACCTTTAGGCGAAATTTCTGAAAATAGGGCTACAGCTTAACAGGTTAATAACACAGAAGTAACTTCATTACGTGGTAATGTCAAGTAAGTATTTAGGTAGAAGACCTGCAAAATCACAATATTTATAAAGAATGACTAATTACCTTCTTTTTTTTAAGCTGCATTATGTAATATTGGCACCCTGTGGCTGTGTGAGATAACTGCACAGTGATTTACACAGAGACAAAGATGAGAAGATTCCGGGCACTGTTTTGTATTTGTGTTATTATAAATTGGACTGTAGGCTTACCTAGTTCTAATATGTAAATTCGGCATTTCCTGTTTGCAAGATTTTGGGCCACTGGTCAAACAAGCTAATGGAGCTTTAATGTACCGGCATTTCAACCAGGTTGAATGTGGTGTGTTTGCTGATGACAGGGTTTTCTCTTGTTCGGCCAACGTCTGTGATTCATTATAGCCGAGGCAGGAATGTTTACACATGAAAAAGTTACACAGTAAAGGTTTAAATACCCAGACGGCCATTGAGCAAGAGATAACGTATAGGGGAGACAACTCCTCCAACGATTTCTCTCCTCCTCGTCCACACTCCTCCCCACGCCCAGCGTCCACACAGGGCCAAGTTAGCTCTCTAACAATCTTAACATCACCGTAGGCATTTTTCAACACCCTTCCACTATCCTCAAGGACAAACTCTGCCTCAGCACCGGCACTGCCTCCTACAAATGTGTGGTGTACACACACACAGACGTGCGCACACACACACACACCTACTCTCTCCCCACAGTTCAGCCTCGACTGCCCAAGGGACCGGGAGAGCTGAGGAATCATTAAAAACGATATTTCATACAGCCCTCTCCTCCATGTATTACTCACCTTTGACTGTGATAATCTAAGTAGTGGCTAATTGATTACCTGCTGGAACCTAAAAGGTCAAGGTCCAGCACCCCGCGAAGGACAAACACTGCGGGCAGCAAGGAAAGGTCACTGACCCTTTGGCTTCCTGACGAGAGGAGCGGAGGACGGGCTAAAAGGAATCCCGGGGGAGCCACAGCAGGAGTCATTTTGGGGCAGACGGCACACCTGTCTAAATATAAGTGCTCACGCTGAGCCGCTTGGCACAGGTTGAACACCCAGGCTTGAGACAAGGCTGAAATCCAGGCCAGTTTGTTTCTGCTGCGAGCTAACATGGGGATTTAACAAGGGGAGGTAACACATTATAATTCAGTGGTTCTCAACCTTTCTCCTGTCAAGGTATCTCCAAATTGATATACATTGGATTGTGGATCAGGACCATTTTATCTCAGGCCCCCTCATTTGAAAAGATTTTGATTGTTGATTCAATTCTAAATGTCATAGCTGTGTCAACAATGCATTTGAGAAGTTAAATAAAGATGAAGGTGGGGGTTTTTGACCACTCAATGAGGAAATTGGCTCCATGTGTTCGAACCAATCAGTAATACCCACTGAGACACGTGACTGAGTTGCTCCCCTACCTGCGTTGAGCTGCGGCACTAAAAAGGTAAACAATTATAATAATAATTAAACAGGGCTCTATGGAGAAACTATGGCACTCACCTGACTAAAAGTTGTTCGAACGAAAATGTCTGGATGCCATTTTGCCAAATCAGCATGGCTGTGAATCTTTCACATTTCACATACCTACCTTTGGCATGGATTGATTGCTTAGATCGCTAGCATGGCTAACAAATACAAAGGGTGTAACGGTACGTGTATCCATCCCGCGACTTCACGGTACGGATGTCACGGTTCGGTACATCCAGCCATACGACAAATATGTCTCATACGACACTAGGTGAAACTAGGGTTGCACATTTTACAAATCTATGCTCAATATCTTTACTTTACTTCACACTTGCTTACATTGATCTTTAACGTTGAATATTAAGCGTTTCTATTGCCAAATTTAGATGATGAATAACGTTGAAACTAATTAACAACGCCACTGACACTCTGCACTGGGCTGTTTCTCCCCTCCTCCCCTCCCCTCCACTACAGGTGTAGCTGGGAAAAAACCATGAATGCACGCCAACACACGTCAACTTTCTCTGGCGGACTTTCTCTCACAGCTGATCAGAGAGAAAAAAAGAAGCACTAAATACTTTTTCGGACTGATCATCTGAGCTCCTCTCCAGTTGAACTGCTACAGTGTTTAAATCCAAAATATTGATAAATCCTCTGCCATTGTTGTGTAACATGTCATCTCGACTGAGTCTTCTGTCTTGGCTTAACGTGAAGTTAAATCTAATCTAGAAGTGAAAGTGGAACTTAACAAGCATAAGTTGTTAAGGGGGCAGTAGGCAATTAATTTACTCAGTGGATGCATGAACACAGAATGACACCGGTATCACTGACTACCACGGCAAGCCTATGGGGAACTAAGTATAACTTAATACTCATTCTGCGCCACCGCTTTAATAAATGGGGGGACTGCGAGATTTGCGAGTGGTTAAAATATATCTTAAATTATAGCTATGGGTCTAATACACCCGTCGATTATCAGTGAGTTGCTTCCAGTCAACATGTACGAAACGGATTGTTTTTTCATCGGTACATTTCCGTTTTATACCGTTTTGAATATGAGTATAGTTTGGGTGCTTCTGAGTAATTCCAGAGAATTCCATGTCGCCTGATTATCGAATCTTCCTGAAATCAACGCTAGATCATCATTATTATCCTTCCTCGTGCAAAAATGAAAAGAGCCCTGGACCGCGGGGCTCCCCCCCCCCCCCCCCCCCCCTTCTGCCACCAACGGCACACAGCCACAAATACACACACAGAGACAGCGTCGATCGGGGTAGAAATAAATATCAGATCAACGATCGAATTTATATAGTGTTCTTACCTTGTATCTGATGTAATGCAAAAGAAATAATCCAATTATCTGATCGCCATTCCAAATACTGCTCATGAAGGTCCATACCACATTACCGACCGTTACATATGGGCAGGCCGGCGGGGTTACATGTCCATGCCATCGTTGTATAGACCTACCTCGCCTGAGTACTTAAACCCCACCAGCACGGCTCAAATCGTCCCAGAAAATAAACTACACCATTCCCAATGGGGTGCAATACCAGCTGGAAGGCGTTGCCCTTTTGCGAGCTCAAACCCATTCCCAACATCAGGCTGGATGGATGAAAATTAATGGATATCGCTAATAAAAGAAATAACGATTAAAACCCGACTATACTCGTGATTGGCGCTCAAGCGATGGCGAGTTAACCCGACTATGATTGGCGTTGAATGAGTTAATAGAAATAATTATATTTAATAATAATTATTATTATAAATATATAATAATAATTATAAATAATTTGTTCCTGTTGTACCGAACTTGTACCGAACCGTGACCCCAATACTGAGGTACGTACTGAACCGTGGCTTCTGTGTAACGTTACACCCTATTGCCCCATTGTTCTGACCAGGATTTCTGACATGTTCGAGAAACCTGTCTAAAGCGCACAGATGGAGAAACGAGTGCACTGGAGGGAGGCGTGTAAACATGCCCTTGAGCCAATTGATTGGTCTATAGTCTATACCATCTAGGTCACCAATAGGCGGGTTGCGGTCCGGGTTCGGACACAGAGGCTATCCTATCCAGACCCAGACATATAATTAATACATTTTGACGAGTGTTTCTATTTTAACTGGTGCAGCTTTTCTAGCCTTTATGGCACTAGTTTAGCAGCCGTTGGCAGTTTATACATCCACAAGGGACTCTCTGAGGGGAGAGGCGAGATGGACAGCAGTCAGGGGAAATAGTCAGGAAAGTCGTTTCACAAAAGAGAAAAGTAGATGTCGAAAACAGAGACTTTAATCAAGAATGGACAGACTTTTATGTATAGATTCTTCCCACGGGCAGTTCAAAAGCATTATGTTCAGAGACCGTGGCGATTATTAAAAGGGCCAATGTGAAGCGCCCCTACGAGTCAAAGCACACGTATTTTGAGCATGTGCTAATGTTCTCTGTAGCTCTTGCTTTCTCCACTATGAACATATTGTTCGAGGCTCATGAATTAGTTCACTTCTCTTACTAAACAAGAGAAAGTGGGAGAGTGGGATATAAGAGGGAAATAAAGAGAAGTATTTGTTAAAGCTGTTCAATTGTTTATTATAAAACTGGTTGAGAATATTAAGATGTGAAAAGAAACTCAAGCTACACTTTTTACGATTAATTAATTAACCACTTTATTTTAACGATGCAATATTTATTTATTTATTTTGTTAAACCTCTCTGTTATGTATTATATGTATTTTGCATTAAATGCAGCCTGTATTTTACTTGAAATGAGAAAAGTACATTCCCTCAAGTTCAATGTGAAATCCGACAATATATATTGTTCAAATATGATTGAATTGTAGTTTCTATATTCAATATGACAGTCAACGCAAGTTAGACATGATGTTCCAGACCTTTGCTTGAGGAGATTCTCTCTCTTACTGCACCTCTTTGCAGTTTAAGTGAATACCTCTGGTCTAATTGATCTCCCTCCAAATCACTGCCCATCCTTCAAGGGCGGTCGGACTCATTACAACTTTGCCAAAACCAAAGTGAACTTAACGTCGCGAGAGCAAAGAAAATGGTAAAAATGGAGTTTGCAAAGGTTAAATGAGGTTAGAAACATATTCAGCCTGTAGACCAGGGGTAGGCAACCCTAGGCAATCATAGGCACAGGGGGCAGCATAAAACAAATTAATTAAAAATATAATAATTTTTTATAATTTTTTTTGTTTTGAAATATTATAGTGAAATATTTTGCACTGTTGTCGCATTTATCTTGTTGAAATCCTCCCACAGGTTATTTTTACTACCACATATTTAATTGAGACCCTTTATTTGTTTATTATTTCAATTTAGCTGGAAATACATTGCTACATCATTCAGTAACATTTGCAGAGCCTTATAACAAAAACATTATTACGGTCACCATTGTGACCAGTGGGATTAATCAACAAATTGTATTATTTATTTTTCTATTTCATTGAACATTGCACATGTTAAAAGCCATTTTTTTACTCAAAATGTGAGTATTACCAAGTCAACTTGTGTTCTTAAAACAATGACAATAAACATAGTTTTATTAGGTTGAAATAATGTGGTTGTGTACTTATTTTTCTGTTAACTTAAAACTTTGAAAACTTTGAAAGATTGAAAACTGAAAACCTTAATGCACAGTAACTGAACTCAATATTTTTAAGTTCTGGTAACTTATTATTATTATTTTTTTTACAGTGTAGTCTTGCGATCAATCAAAACTTATTTACACAATATACCTCACATTCACCCTCCATTCACATCCTGGTGTTCTCCTGGTGTTCTCCATTAGGCCTGTAGGTGGAGCTATGACAGCACACGTACAGTACACACACCGATGGTGTGTGATGTGTCCAAAAATGTATGGGCAAATGTGAGTGAAATGGTCACACTGTATGCAGCTGTTTGTCTGCATTGCATCCCCCCCCCCCAACTCAGATTTAGGGTTGATACAACCATCATAATAATATTGTTAATAATAACAATAACAATAATGATGTAATAATGTAAAAATTATCATTAAAAAGACCTGATTATGAGAAAAAAAAATTACGATGCATGGAATATTGTTGAGGCACACTAGTTACAACTATATTTCAAACAGGCACTCCATGTCAAAAACAAAAAGGTTGCTGACCCCTGCTGTAGACTATAGGACGTGTGAATAGAAACGAGAGCAAGCGAGTCGGAAGCCTTTAATGATGGAGAAAATGTAAGCGAGTTCAGAAACGTCTAGTTCAGTGGTCCCCAAACTACCTTCACATTTGGCCCGGCACCCTAGAGCCCCGGAGCTTTAAAAAAAATCACCAAAGAAAAAGATTATCTTTTTTTTTCAGATGGCAGCATCCCCATTGTCTGTGCTGAATGTTTGTTAGTGTTTGATATCTTTTGTTGGTTTTTAGTACTTTTAAACATCCATTTTTAGTAAGTAGTAGTTTTCATTTGATCCTATAATTTTTTCATTCACCGATTTGTGGACTTTTTTTTTTAGTGTCCTGAAAGGCGCCTTATAAATAAAATGCATTATTACTATTATTATCATCCAGGAGGGAAAAGACACTTTGGATAGTAGGGACTGCATCTCTGCCTGTCCTGGCCAGGAAACACTTTGCAACTGTGATATCCTCAGTAGTTGGATATTGTAATGTGTGGCGAGGGGTTGCAGCAATTCCACTGAGATAAACTGGTCTGAGGCTGGATAACATGCCTGTATGCCTCTCATAAGTTGTTCTCCAACTCATGAGAACCTGCTCTCAAGCTCTTGCAGCATTTTGTCGAGGACTGGATAGAACAGTCTCTGTCTCAGCTGATCTCCTGAGCTGAGGTCTGAGCTTGTACCAGAAGATGACTCAACTACATACTCGTCCATCCTTTTCTGCTTCCTCCTTTGGCTGGTAGTATGTTCCTCAATCCCAAGGCCATATGGCCTTTGTCCTGTCATACATGTCCACTGCCATCTCTGAGGTGCGATAACCTTTGAGTGTGTCCTGCACTGTGCTTTTAAATAGTATAGAGCTAGGTGGTCTGTAGGTACTGTATATTTATTTCATAAATATTGTTATTTATTTCATTAATAGTGTTATTATTTATTTCCTGACTTTTTTTTCTGTGAAGATCCCGGAAAGGGTTATTAATATTTGGTTATGTGTGACTTTCTGGAAAACAATAAATGTTTACGTTTAGGCACCCCTGCGATCGTCACACTTTTTCTGTTACAAACTGACCCCGGCCCCCACCAGAGAAGGGAAAAGTTATGTGGCCCTCACAGGAAAAAGTTTGGGGACCCCTGGTCTAGTTAATGCAACAGTGAAATTAAGCTATTCATCCATTTCATTCAGTGTTTAGGGAGCCACCTCATCCCGCTCCACACACACGTATACGCAACATTCGTATCTCAAGGCGAGGCGGACCGTTCTTCTGCTTTACTTTGTCCATGATGCATCTGGTCTTGATTACCTCATGACATAACTGTCCTATCACATCCACGTGGCCTTGCAGGAAACCTCCCACACGGGACTCATTTCCTTTCCACACCTTGGAGGAAAACAATTCAGTTCACTGAAGATGAAGCACTTCAAGTGCATTCTGGAGGAAGGTGCAGGCCTTCCCATTTCATTTCAATTAGGCCCGGCTACAAGTGTAACTTCAGCTAGAGTTGCTGTACAACTTTGCTGGCTCATACTCCAGGATACACAATTAATTACAGGGACACCAGCATAGTTTGTTTGTGCCAAAGCAGGGTTGGGCAACCCTCATTTCTGTTGCAGTATCTGTTTGTACATGCCCCTTACTCTCATGGCAATACAAACAATAATTATATTCAGAAAGATGGGAAATTGACTTGTGTTTTGCTTTCCTTCATTAGCTTATTGTTTGTTTCAGATAATTGGATGTTAGGGATGAAAACTAATCGTAATCTGTATTTGGGATAACGTGGATAATGCGATGGAAATGGATATTTCTTCTACCAGAATTATAGTATGTCACACACTTCGCCGATGCAGCATACACTCTCTGTAAGGCAAGGTCTGACGCGATGCGCCGCCCACGGCATTATCGCATTGGTTGAAATGTTCAGAATGATGAGTAAGGACAGGACTGGTGAGGCAAGGCTCGCGGGGGACGTGGCAATAGCAGCGGGAAGAAATCAGGGAGGAAAAAGACAAAGAGATATGAAATATGAACTTACGCTGAGATTGAAAATGGAAAAGAAACCCACTTGGCAGGAATACAGTTGGTTGGGGAAGGATCTGGTGTCTTGTCAGAAAAACACAGGCGGCGAGAAGAAGAAGCTGGGCGAAGATAACCTTGTTGTTGACTTTGTTGATGTGAAGAGAAGTGGACTGATAATAAAATCACCAGGGTCTCGGTGGTGACATACAGAGTGACTGAACTCTCAGGCCCTGCTCTCAAGTGTGTCTGGGGAAACTGTGTGTGTTCAACCAAACTACTTCATCTCCTGCTGTGATCGTCAACAGTAAGCTAATTGACTATTTCTGACTGTAGTATTGCCTATTTCAATACTGTCGTCTATTGGGTAACATAGAGTGTTTGTTGGGGTTACAATTGGATGTTGTGCTGCTGTTGCTGCCTCTGCCAGCTGTATGTCTGTGTGGTTTATGTGACCGCCGTGCCGTGACCGGCTAAGTTGGTGCCGATGTACCTCTATATAATAACTGGACTTTGAAAAAGTCTTTATTCGGCATGCAGTGACACACACATGCGATGGGCGGCACACACACAGGAACACACACACATGCAATTATTGTTGGGTCGCCGATGCGAGTAAGTCTCTGCACTTGACCCATCCCATCGTCCTTCCCCCCAAGGGCAGCCGGAAGCAGATAGGCATGGGGCCGTGCCCCGGGGACCAATCCAAGTGCTCCTGTGCGTCTTCGTCAGGGACGCGACAGCGTTAGCGATCTGTTGTGCATGTTTTTCCATTGGGTTTATCCTATCGGGGGGGGGGGGGGGGGGGGA
This sequence comes from Notolepis coatsorum, assembly GCF_963971535.1. NCBI lineage: Eukaryota > Metazoa > Chordata > Actinopteri > Aulopiformes > Paralepididae > Notolepis > Notolepis coatsorum. The sequence continues at coordinate 212,186,741 of NC_140165.1, read as the reverse complement.
CCCTTGCGAGCACGGGCAGAACATGCAAACTCCACACAGAAAGTCCCGGGAGATACCCCACCTGGGTACCGGGCAACGCGGACACCTGGTCCCCAAGCGGGAATCGAACCCTGGACCTTCTAGCTGTGAGGCGGTAGTGTTAACCACTACACCACCGTGCCACCACTCTATCCATACGCTTCTACGATTAAACATTGATCCGTCAATGAACGGATAGAAATTTGATGGAAAGGATTACTTTGTATACAAAATTATGTGTGTTTTTATATTAGAACCTAAGTCAATGCAGACATATAACAGTGGTAACGTATCCGTCAGTTCCAAAAGTTCCTCCCGTCCAAACTTTTCTGTCCGTCAAAATGGACACAAATCTGGCAGAGACGGACATGTCATCAGCTCTGTCCAACAGACGGATACTCATTGCAGAAAAAATAATTACAAACACTGACGGACAGACAAAACGGATCAATGTAGCCAGGCCCTAGTGCTGCTGCTACTGCGTCTGACAGATTATGATGTGTGTGAGCGTGTGTCATGTGGCCGCCATGCAAGGCTATGCATTGCTGTTGTGTCCACCTACTGTACATCTTCTTTAACGTTATCTCTGATGATGCATGAGGCTTTTAGGATTAAACTGTTGTGCATTCAGACATATATAGTCAAATATAGTAAACATATTTGGACCAATATGAAATACGCCACTATTAAATAAATGTGATGCTTTAAAGGCACAACGATTGCATTGCCAATGAATATTAGGTTTGAGAATATTACATTTGTCCGATTTAAGTTAAATACATTGATTTCTCAGAATCGTCAGCAGCCTATACACCAGCGTCTCCCTGCTTGCCAGTGTCTCCTCTCTCCAAGAAGCTGCTGCGAGCTGTCTTGTGAGAATAAGTTAGAGTAACTACAGCCCAGCACTTTCAGTTTGCACTGGTCTCAGCGCTACAGCTGAAGACGCGTTCTATGGCATAACAGGGAAGTGGTGTAGATGGGAGCGAACATCAAATGTTGAAGTCTGCGCACTCTCCATGGTGCTGAAACCTGTATCTCCCATTTACCCAATTGGGGTTTTGGTAGAGGTAACCTGAAAGTGCCCAGTAACATGAAGACATAAATCAGCCCACAATTGATGCAGTGTTTCTTTTCATTTAATTTTATTTTCATTTAGCCTATATGAATGCTTTATACATTCTTACATAGCCTATTGTATTCAATATTACTTTACTGTCCCGCTAAATTTGGTCACGCTACAAGATGAAAAGGGAGCAGCAAACAATTGTCTGTAAAACATACTGTTGAGAATATGTCCATTTAATCTCTTTGCAAGGGCTCAAGGGCAATCTTAGAAGAATGGAAACAACAAACAAAACTAAACATTAAATTACTTCCTGTTGGGTTGTTGTATGGGATGTGTGTGTTTCACAATATACATTTTTTATGGCCTACATTCAAGAATACAATTTAAAAAAAAATAATGTTGGGAAAAAGGTCCTTGGAATTAATTACCAAGCCATTACCAGGACATAAGTGACCTAGAAATAATATAATTCCTCATTTTGTTCATTACTGCTACAGTACACTGCTCTCCTTATCCTGTTGGGAAACTATTGAGGACAAGAAGAGTAATATGGCTGCAAGTAGCCTATACAAGGGTGCAAGCCAAATCACTTACACTGACGTTATGACTCGTGAACTGGAAGAAATTAGAACTAATTACAAAATTGCCATAAAACTAATGGGTCTCTATGGTCGAATCATGTGAAGATTGAAATGGCTGTATCTCTGCCATTTTGTAACTGGTCTGCAAACGTTTGGTGCCATTGTAATAGACAAACATTACTGAATGACGATGTCATGCAATCAACGTTTGATGTCCATGTATTTTGCACAATTTCCAAAAAAACGTTTTGTTCACAGCACCCATGTTTTTCAACTGATTCAGCTGAGTCGTACAAAAAGTACAAAACGATGTTCCCTAAAGATATGTTGCAAGTGCGGCTACGTGGCGCAGTGGGCAAGGCGCTCGCAACGAATTCTGGAGACTAGGCTCGAACAGGATGCCTCCTGTTCGAGCCCCGCTCTCCACATTGCTTTCAGTTTAGCTGGTTGTCCACAGTAATACACATTGGCCGTATTACGGGGAGAGAAACTGAAGGGTGGGGATCGGGCGTTGTGGACAGCGACTCCTACAGGTCGGTTGGTGCGCCTGCGCAGTAGAATCAAGAAGCGACGGGGGCGGGGCCCCTCCAAAGCCCAGACCCCCGACGCTGAAAGATCGAGCCGCGCAGGTGAAAAGATGCGACGGATGTTACCTCGAGTATCGGAGGGGACTCGTGCTATGTATGACTTAGTCCACATTGCAGCCGGCTTGTGGGAGGCAAGAAACAACGTTCGAAGACAGGGGAGGGTTGAATTGGACGATTGGGATGGGAGAAAAATAGAAAATGGGAGAAAAAGTGGATAAAAAATAGATATGTTGCAAGTTTGGTTCCATTTGGTGCAGGAGGAAAAAAGACACGGAATTTTTTTTTTTCAAATCATTTTTCAACAATCATGAGGGACTACATACGTGTAGCCACTTTCACATCTCTACTGTACATGGTTCAGTTTCACATATCTTCTGTATCTGGTTTAGTTTCACATCTCTTCTGTACATGGTTCAGTTTCACATATCTTCTGTATCTGGTTTAGTTTCACATCTCTTCTGTATATGGTTCAGTTTCACATCTCTTCTGTATATGGTTCAGTTTCACATATCTTCTGTATATGGTTCAGTTTCACATCTCTACTGTATCTGGTTCAGTTTCACATCTCTACTGTATCTGGTTCAGTTTCACAGCTCTTCTGTATATGGTTCAGTTTCACATATATTCTGTATATGGTTTAGTTTCACATCTCTTCTGTATATGGTTCAGTTTCACATATATTCTGTATATGGTTTAGTTTCACATCTCTTCTGTATATGGTTCAGTTTCACATATCTTCTGTATATGGTTCAGTTTCACATCTCTTCTGTATATGGTTTAGTTTCACATCTCTACTGTATGTGGTTCAGTTTCACATCTCTTCTGTATATGGTTTAGTTTCACATCTCTACTGTATATGGTTTAGTTTCACATCTCTACTGTATGTGGTTCAGTTTCACATCTCTACTGTATGTGGTTCAGTTTCACATATCTTCTGTATATGGTTCAGTTTCACATCTCTACTGTATATGGTTTAGTTTCACATCTCTACTGTATGTGGTACAGTTTCACATCTCTTCTGTATATCGGTCAGTTTCACATCTCTACTGTATATCGGTCAGTTTCACATCTCTACTGTATATGGTTCATGAGATACACCCATTTGAATTTGTGATTATCAATGCTTGTTATAGCGCCACCATGAGGTTTGTTTGTTCCACTTCTGTGCGTCGTCACGTGACTTTTGCTGCTGTATCAGCATCATGCTGAATTGCATAAAAAGTTACGCATGCGTTGAGGTACAGTACATACGGCCATAATCTAACTATTCGTTATCTCGATATAACAATATCGTTTTCTTGTGATAGCGACTTATTATTTCGTTATCTCTATATAACAATGTCCGTTTTCTCGTGATAGCGACTTATTATTTCGTTATCTCGATATAACAATGTCCGTTTTCTCGAGATAGCGACTTATTATTTCGCTATCTCGATATAACAAAGTCCGTTTTCTCGTGATAACGGATTCATTTATGTCAGTAAGTTGTTCAGTACAGCAACAGACAGCCAGTGGCAGCGCTTGAAGGCTGAAGTCAGGACGGCTTGATCACATGAATCAGCTCGCAATCATCTAAGCAGCCATATCTCATAATTATCCCACCAAAACAAAAGTGTTCTGTAAATTAATACGTTATCACGAGAAAACGATCTTTGTTATATCGAGATAATGAAATGAATGAATCCGTTATCACGAGAAAACAGCAATACAATTATAAATAAAGACGTGGTCGTTCTCGGCTTCCGTAAGTACATGTGGTTCTACTTTGGTTCTACTTTTGTCAACGGATTTCCCCAAAATTCTGCTCAGGTCCAATTTCTGGTCCATTGAGTCGACGAATCTCTTGGAGAGAAGGATCACATATTAGCCTAAATTGTTTAGGTTTGAGTCATTACTTTATTTAAATAGTATTATTGCATTATCAGGATTGTAATGATTATGGCATGATGGAATGAGCTGAACACTGCTCAAAACAATGCCGTTATACAACAGCATACTGGCCACACACTCCTGTGCAGATGTACATCATACGCACAAACACACACGTAAAAATGCACACCCACACACACACTCTCTCTCTCTCTCTCTCTCTCTCTCTCTCTCTCTCTCTCTCTCTCTCTCTCTCTCTCTCTCTCTCTCTCTCTCCTCTCTCTCTCACTCTCTCTCTCTCTCTCTCACACACACACACAGACGCACGCACGCCAGGGGCGGAGCTAGGGGGTGGCTACCTGGGCTCAAGCCCCGGATGTATTCTGAAAAGCCCCGAATCTATTTAAATTTTTTTTTTTTTTTTTTTTTTTTTTTTACAATTCATCATTGTTACATGAAAATATGTTTGCACCAGATTTAGCAGAAGCTAATTTCCATCTGTGGTCTATCCAGCTGCTAACTGTATTTGAGTGAGTTAAGTCTTGGTGTTATGGTAGACTCAGACCTTAGCTTTAAATCACAATCAACAAGTTGACAAAAACTTAATTCTTCCACCTTAGAAACATAGCTAAAGTACGGCCATTTATAAATCAAAAGGACGCTGAAAACCAGATCCATGCCTTTATCTCAAGCCAACTCGACTACTGTAATGCACTCCTTACCGGCCTCCCGAAAAAATACGATGATAACTATTTTATTGCAATGCACTATTGCATTATTTTATTCTATTTGACTAACTATTTTATTGCACTGCACTATTTTACTTTGTATCAGTGAATCATAGACGCCTGGCCATAAGAGCATTCGGAGCATCTCTGCTCTCCCACTATTGAACTTGGGGGAGAAAAGGTATGCTCTTGCTCCACCACTTTTTGATTATATGAAAAATATGATATATCCCCCCCCCAATATATAAATCTAACCATAACTACGTTATGGTTAACTGAGTTTTATAGTGAAAAGAGCAGCTTTATTGGTCAAGATTGAAGGCTCTATATTGCAGGAAATTGCACGTACAGGTTCATTAAATTCAAAAAAAATCTGCCGTGGAGGGGGTTGTGCCGGACCCGGACCATCTGGGCTAAGCCCCGGATCTCCTACAATCCTAAATCCGCCCCTGACGCACGCACGCACGCATGCACGCACGCACGCACGCACACACACACACACACACACACACACACACACACACACACACACACACACACACACACACACACACACACACACACACACACACACACACACACCTACACAAACACAAACATTACACTGCTTGTTACAACCATTATCCCACTGCACAACCATAACCTCTGTCCTCTATAGTCAACAGACTGACGTCTCTGCCTTTTATTTTATTTTATTTTATTTTATTTTTAAAGGCTGAAGGTTATAAAAATACCCAGCGAAGCCCCACTGCTGCTTCTAGCTGATGTGTCTCTGTGCTCCCCGTCTCTCTGGCCGGCCTCCGTAACCCCCCCCCCCCCCAAAAAGCATGGTGAAGTGAAATGGTGGTGACAACCACATCCTCGCCGGAGCAGGCCAGACATCCCTTGTTAACACTCGGAGAACGAAACAAGATTAATGTACACTTCAAGGGCAAAGAAAAAGGTTGAATAATTGAAAGCCCCACTCTCTCTCTCGCGCGCTAGGACTGTACGTTAAAAAGAGCCCTGGTGATCACATCACATCGCTTTCACTTCTCTACCGGCACAGAGACATTTCACATTAGATATTCATTCACGTAAGCCCATTTCCCCCATGAGCGCACCGCCTCTATTCAAGGTATAACCTTTTTTTTTTATATTTTTCTTTTAGCGGGGTGGGATAGACAGTGTTTGCAGTCTTTGATTTACAGGGGGGGGTAATATAAAAGAAAACAGGGAGTCAATCTGCAGTGAATTCTGAGCTCGGTAGACGGTGGTTAACCGACAGAGCTCCCTCAGGACCTGCACGGGCTGCTTTGTCAGCTTGACGCACTTCTTGTTGCCATTTACGCTTTTACCGAAGGGGGAGCGGGGGGAGCAGGGGGGGGTGATCCTCCCCTTGGGCCTCCAGAGGGGCTCTCCTTTCAGGGCAGCAGAGGTGTGAGGATGGAAGGGGGAGAAACTGAGCACGCCGCCCGGCTTCTGAGGGATACAAATGTGAGGGCAAAGGTCCTCTGACCACAAGTCAGCCCATTCTCTGGCTCGTGCACACAAACACATCTGCGTGGCCGATCATGTATGGAACAAAGGCATACACACATACACACACACACACACACATGTAAACAACGAGTATGCACAGACGCGCACAAACTATACTATGGACAGCAATGTTATACATTTTCACTCAGTGCTACCTCTAAATTAGCCGGTCCCACTACAGCATAATAACACCTTCTGGCAGACTTGCATTTCACAGCTCTTTTCCTAAACAATTTTTCATTGTTTGCACTACGATTTTTCATAATAAGGCATTTTTAGTGGTGCTTTGAGAGCTGTATACTGTATGTGCTGACACATGTATAATTCACACAACAGCGCTGCAGATGATGGTGTGTAATATCCACTGCACATAATGGTAGTCTTGGGTGTGCTGCGCCAAACTGCATCCCTTCCTCTTGTTGACGTGCCATATGTGATTTCCAACTCTCATTCACCGCAGTTGATGCCAGACATCCCCCCAATATTCGGAGATATCGTTTTTTTGTCGTTGTTTTCCTCCTTCTCCTTTCAGCTCTAGTGGAGCTTAGCCAGCATATGGGAACAGTGCCTGCGTGTAAATAGTAGTCGAGAGTTTACATTCCGGCGATTAGGCAGGACAACCTCCTCATCTCTGCCAGGACCCATCAATCTGACGCGGGGTGACAGGCAGTACAGACGGGCTGATTGACACTATGTGTCATTTTGGTGTGAACAGAATTCGGTTTAGGCAACGACTGGCTGCCCCTGGAAAGCCGGTCAATATGTTGCTTGCCAAAACTATAATTAGCCCGATGGGTGCTTTCCATCAGGGCAAGGTAACCGTGTGGGTCATTTGTCAAGTTTGACGTGAATGTCAAAGTCTGGAAGTCTAGAATGATTTTCATATTGATGTCATCGCGGCACAGACTAGAAAGTATTCCTTTTTTGATATTATCCCTTCCGAATGAAAGCATTAATAGTGTTCTTTGTTGATGAAGATCTCCTTTAAAACAAGTATTTTGACAGCAGAAGAACTGTGTTTCTATCTGCTGAACAGCTATTTAGTTCTCAGGTACCGCCGGCCCTCTCATATACAGCCTCACCATTGTCCGACATCTGGCACGGAGGCCTTCGGATAAAGACTGCATTCACACGTTTTTATTCCCCCAGAACAATCTCATTGAATAGGTTAAATATAGAGCTATCTAATAATTTCCTCTCAAAGTGTTGAATGGATTTAGATGAAATGATTTCTCGTGCGAAAATAATTATTGGACAGATTACTGTGCTGTGTAAATCCTGGCTCCGAGACGGGACCGAATTGTTCACAATCACCAGCACTGTATGCTGTTAAACATCCGAAGTGATGAATTATGTCTGTCTGAGCTCTCACAGCTTATAGCTACACCTGATATCTGGTGGGTACAGTATGTGAAAATAGGGGTACAGTGTATTTATGATGTGTGTGTGTGTGTGTGTGTTGAGGATGAGCCCGAATATGAATTCGGGAAAGCGAGGATAATGAGATGGACACAGATATTTTGTATTATACAGATATTAATATTTCAATATTAATATGAAACATAGTGAATGTTAATATCTCCCCATCTAGGCTCACCCTCTGTTTGCTGTCAAAAATGTAAGGTTATGTATATAACCAAGTTCTATGAATACTGGTGACGCTCAGCGTCATCTGCACTAACCTCACTTCGTGCACATGCACTGAATAAAAATCCACAATGTACCTTTACATAACAACATCCGTCTGGCCACACCCCTATCCGCTACCTTCATAAGCAGGTGTGTGGTCACCTACTCGCCTCCTTCCCAAACTTTCACCACAAGGCGAGATCAAGGGCCGCAGGGGCGTCCCGACGCTGAGCGTCACCAGTATTCATAGAACTTGGTTATATACATAACCTTACGTTCTATATCATACTGGCTGCCGCTCAGCATCATCTGCACTACAGGAGCTGAGCGGGAGCCTGAAGCTCGACAAATGTACCCCGCTGAGGCCCCCCACAACCATCAGACCGGAGAGGACCGAGCCCCCCGACCCTCCCTAATGGAGGATACCCTCCCTATTGGAGGACGGGAGGGAGAAGGATCCGACCGTGCGAAGAGAAACTCAAGCAACTCAACGCACAGGGTGAGCAGACCGTGGCTTGACCCGACGACTACGCACACGCACAACCCGCATGCCACCAGGGAACGAACGGAAGGAACAAACCGCGTTACAGCCCCCAAAATCACGGGGTCAAGAGCAAACTCAACCCTGTGGCAAGGCCGTAGCAGCGGAGCGCGAAGGAAGACCCAGACCCACTGAAGGGACTGGATCCCCCGGAAAAAGGGGGCCCGGAGAGGTCAATGACGCTAAAGCATCAAGACCTCACCAGGCGGTCACTTAGTGACACCGCCCCCCACATCGCCAGCGTATTCGGACAGGGCCCCTCCAAGAGTGGGCCCTTCCCCCCACTAGTATGCCGCCTGGCACACTGACCCTGGCAAACTCAGGCAGTCAGCATGGGCGTAACTTGAAGCACTCAAAAGGCTATACTACAGCGGAAGCAGGCAGCGCACCGGGGAGACGACCCCAGAGGGGGTCGATCCCTTAAACCAGGCAGCAGGCGTTTGACCCGAGCCTGGAGCACTGCGGACGAGACAGGCGCCAAAGGGGTCAACTGAAAACAGCACCCCGGCGGAAGGGGCGTATGCTGGCATTGTTGCGCACCATGACAAAGCCTCCACCAAAAAACCCCGACCCAGAGGGGTCGAGGCAGAGAAAGCTGACACGATTGGCAGGCGTCATGAACGTGCAGGGGCACACTCAACCGGGTAACCCGGGAGTTGACTCTGCTCCAACACACCAGGGAATCAACCACCCTCTTGGTACCACATGCAGTGGTTGTTCCTATAACCCCTCAAGAAAAAACTCCAAAACACACCAGCGGGTATACACTGGCTATACCGCAGTACAAGTGTTTCAGTTTTCAAAAAAGGGTTATTCCAGGCCTACGGGTCGACGAAACATAACTTCGGACCGGGCCCGGCGGCTCGGGAAGCACACAGGGCTACCAGAGGAGGTCCAAAAGACCACCCCAACAGCCCCCTCTTCGCCATGCGTGAGAGAGGAGCGAAAAAACCGTCCCGAAATACAATCTTAACCGTCCCAAAGTGAATGTAACCGTCCCAAAAATCAAATGTCGTTTCTTTACTTTGGTTTTGTCGTCTATAATTGTTATTGCCATAAGAAACACCATTCAGAGAAGGGGAGAATAAATTGATTTAGTCAAAAGGCTCCCAGGTGGAAAGATTTCACAAGAATAATTATGATTAAAAATAAATAAATATATATATATATAAAAAAAAGTGTTTAACAAGGTGCTAGTATAGGGATATTTGGTCACGGTGCTGTTATAGTCAACCAATTAGAGCCATGTTGATTATTCCTTCCATAGGAAAATATATTTAAATGTATTTGTATTTTATTTCGTTTTTGTTTTTTTTGTTATTACAAATGTTTATGGTTGAAAATGTTAGAGATAAATAAAGATCAAATCAAATCTAACTGAATAAGTTATCCCTCTCCTAACAAGAAAGAAAAACGTAGTTTAGCTTTAAACTATATAATGTCATTGCGTCCAGAGATTCCACCTTTGATAACTAAAGTAATGACACTTGACTAGTAATGAAACATGTCCCCTAGATCGCGCTGTCCTCCTGGTCGATATTTATGATAACTGCTGCTAAAATAAAATAAAATAAGTCCAGAGTCGAGACTCCGTGCTGCTGTTCCCAACGAATCCCAATAGTATGCAACTGCAGAGCACAGGGCAATACTCCAATTCAGCCATTGGCAATTCAGCCGTTGTGTGGGGGGCGCTGTTGAGCGGGCCTGTGACCGGACCTGAAAGCACCCCTGGCTCTGCGGCTCTGCAGCTGCATGTTATTCGCAAATCCAGCATGAGCCAGCTCCCGCTGCAGCTGTCGTTATCAGAACACTACACACATATCATAATGTTTACAGCAAACTGTAGTTGATCACCAGGTATGTTTTATTAACGTAGAATAATTCATATATATATATGCGCGCACTGACAGTCGGCTAATTGACATTTCCTGTGAAAAAAATTAAATCCTCTCGTCCTTTTTGCGTCCCAAAAAAGATTTCTGTTCGTCCCAAATCAATATTTGATCGTCCCCGGGATGACGGGACATCGTTAGTCTCGAGCCCTGCCCCGAGCCAGCACTATGTACGCGTCGAGACCCAATAGAAACGTGTCTAGTGACGTTTTCTATGACGGGGGGAAACCCATGGCTCAACCGCCCGTGATAGGTGCGGAGTCAGGGAACCCCCCCCCGTGCCAATCAGAAGAGGGAAGGAGGGGTTTATCCGGTACCCCCTCGCAAGCCCAACCCTTCAATACGACAACAACAAATAGCCATAGATACCTTAAGTAGCCAGTATGCTAATGAACAGCGCAAAGCTAATTCAATGCACGCTAGTCTGTGAACAGGGTTTATAACAAGGCCAAGTTATGTATGTGTGAACCTGACACCCGTGTTTATGTTGCAAGACACAGAAAATCTGATATAGAGAGAGAGCGGCCTGAACCGCGGTACCTTTACACACACAAGCATTACTGCAGACCAACACAACAGTGTTGCGGCTCAATATCACTGTTTAAGCAACAGAGCACACAACTAACCTCTACCTTTATGTGAAGACCTAACCTTCAGGTCGAGGCAGAAAAAACCTTTTTCAACCGAGTGTAAGCTGCAGGCCTTGCTTAAGCTCTAACATGAATGTAGCGACCAACAAGACTTAAAGTCTAGCCCTTCTATCAAACCCACACTAGCGAAAGGTTCACACATCGTATCCCCATCATATGTTAGTGAATAAACACACAATTTGTAACAAAAAATACAGTCCCTCCCTTCTTATAATCAAAATCATATGTTTGGGCCGGGAAGGGAACAGGGGGGGACCACAGAGGGAAAAAGTCATTTTCAGCAACGCCTGCCACGAGCCACTTGCCACCCCGGGGAGCCCCGGAGGGATGGTAAAGGATAGGAGGCTGGTCACGACGATCCCTACCGTCACCTCCGGGCGTAGATGGGCCGGCTGCAGTGGCGGAGGCGCCCTCTTTCCTCCTGGCCTTCTTTGCCGAAGGTCCAGCAGTGGCGGTGGTAGCAGCGGCGCCTACGGTGGCGGAACCCCGACGACGAGCCTGCCGTCTGACTCCACCGGTGTCATCGGGCGGGGGGAAATGAGGCTGGAGCACGGAACGCTCCTCCTGCATGTCCCTGCAGGTTGAGGTCATCAACTGCAGTGCCGACCCGAAAAGTCCAGCATTGGAGAGGGGTGCCGTCAGAAGTGGAGTCCTCTTCCTTTCCGGCACACGCGCCTGCTCCAGCCAAAGGTGGCGCTGGACTAGAGTGGCCAGGGCGCGTACTTTCCCAGCGGCGATGGCCTGCGGCTGGATCAGATGCAGGATGGCTCCTGCCGACTGGGCGAGCTGATCATGTTGCAAATCGGTCAGCTCCGTACCACCCGTCAGTATCCCGGACATGAATCTCGCCAGCTGCAGGATGTTAGAGGTGGCAGCCAGAGATTGAGTCGCGGAGATAAATGACTGGTCACTCCAGAAAGCCAACCGCCTCGCCGATTTCCCTTGGGGAACCGGCTTCCGTAACGGCTCCCACACATGACAAAATCTTGAACATAGGCCAATTTTTATTTGTAGAAGATACGTGAGCATTTTTTAAAGATTAGTTTCTGATGCTCATAAGTATCATGCTTAAACCTTGTCTGCTCTATAATGCAGATTTTGTTTTCAGAACATCACACAAATTAGATTAGATTAGTTTAAACTTTAATGTCAGAGGACAACTAAATATTTTTGGCAGCCTACAGATGTGACGCGGCACAGTCTAGGTCAGATTATCTCGGTGGAGACAATTCTTCAGAAAAGCAGAAAACGTTGCGCGATTCAGAAATAGGTCAACATTTAGATATTGGCAACTTTGAGTGCTTTTAAATGTTCTCTATCTGTTTCCTTATTTGCTAAACTTAATACGACTTGTAAATGTGTTAATGATTGTTAGATTGTCTTTATTTATTCCGATGCAGTAGAAAGAACTACAGTTCGGAGGGGATTGGCTGAGTACTTTTGGTCGAGATGGAGATGCGAAGAAATGACAGGTGCCAAATACATTCCAAGACAACAGACCCAGTACTTTGTTGGCAGTGTCAGATTTGTTGTATATGTTATATGAGCCAGCTCTATTTCGTACTTGATTTAGAATGATAATAAAATCTTGAATCTTGACTACTTTTTTATTTTCCTTTATCCTGTAGTTAGAGTAATCAGAATAACAAAGCCAAATAGCACAATGCCTGCTCATACTGGAAGGTGTTAAATGGGGGGGGGGGGGGGGGGTTACAGTATAATAGCAATGCTTTCTGGGTAAAGTACTTCAACTTCAACTTCAAATTACTTTATTTTCCTTTCGGAACTTCATTTGTGCAGTGGTTGAAAGACAAACATACAGTCACAATACATAGACACTCTATTATACCACTATTATATATAAAAAAAAAAAAAAAAACTACAATAAAAAGACCAATATATAAAAAAACACCAACTACATTAAAACTACAGTACTTAAAGCATGATATATTAAAAACCATGTGGAGCAGTTCTATATGTATATAAATAATAAATAATAGTAGTACAGGTACATAGTATATGTCCATCAGGTGGAAGGGGGAGTCTATTTTAAGTAGTCCAAAGTCCTTGGGGGGGGGGGGGGGGCAGTCCGGCCTCCACCAGACCTAGGTGTTCAGCAGTCTGATGGAGGTTGGCATGAAGCCCCTTTTGTTCAATGAAAGTAGTACATGCATACATAGTAGTTAACAGAAACAGCTCCACTTCTTTTTAGGCCTGTGGCTCAAAACAAGCGATTGTGGTGTCATCTTCGTTAATAAGACATAGATTGAAAAGTATCCGCTGGGTTTGTACAGTACAAGTGATGGCTTATTTTTATTTTTATTTTTTATTTTTTTTAAGATCCCTCAATAAGACCTCAAGTCTGTGCTGAGTCACATATTAGTTTACAGGCTGCGTACATTTAGAACACACTTGATTTAGCAGGGGAGATAAGGTGAGGTGTGTGCAAAGGTCTGCTGTTCTACACTCTTAACAGAAAGGGTGCTAAATAGCACTAAAAGTGGTTCTTGGCTCATACTTATCTACAGGCTGGTAAAAAGAGATGAATAACAATAATAAATAAGTAAAACAGGCAAAAGTTAATGTATACTATTACTGTTGTTTAATACTGTTGTAAATGTTATTTTAAGTTTCTGATTGTTTTATGTCCCCCCTTAAACATCTGGGGTCTGGGCATTCTGACCCCCCCCCCCCCCCCCCCCCCCTTTGTGGGGCCTTTCTGGGGATTTAATTTTTTTTTTACATAATATGAAAGTACAGGTTCATAATGTTCTGTGAACATTTAGCAACCATCTGTGTTGAAATCCGATCCAAAATGGCGGAGCCATATCCATTCTAAGAATCGACCTGTACATACAGTAGATTGCATTCTTCATTCTCAATGCACGCCTGGTGATACTAAATCCAAATTGATTTGGCCCGATCCATAGATGTGCGAGTTGACTATAATAAGGTAATTTATAGGCCTCATATTCTATATTCTATAATAATATTTCAAATTGCATGGGTCCGGATGGCAGAATTAAGTACTGTATACAAAACCTTCTGTTTAATCATCTTCCCTTTATTCATTTCCTTAGATTTTTTTGTACACGTGATCTCAAGAAGGTACTGAACGAGCTCAGTGGCAGTTTTTCATGTCTGGTCATTTTTAGCATGGTGTTATTCACTGTCAAAGATGCAAAGAAAAATCATAATTCATATTCTCCTTTGTTTCACCACAATTTAAGCAAGCCTAGTAATAGACACAATATTTCTGACACTGGGAATACATTTCATGAGATCCATAGATGTCCCTAGATACCAAGAACATGCAAATGGACTTGTAGAAGTGGAGCAATCTTCCATTTACTTAGGTATGTATTTTAGTCAGATTTTCAGAAAATAGGGCTCGTGCTCAATCGGTTAAAGGGGGGGGTTCAACCTCAGACAGTTGAATCAATCAATCAATCAAAACAAAGTTGTTTTTAGTTTAGTTACAAATAAAAAAGAAAGAGAGAGAGAGCACAAGTACAAATGATAAGTACAATATGAGGAGGTAGAAATATATATTCATAATTAATTGTATGCCAATATGAAATCAATGTGTTGAAGGCACAACCATTGCATTTCCAATTAATATTAGGTTAGAAAATAAATGTGCTGTATTTAACGTGACTTCCTTTAATCTAATGTTAATTTGTTAATTTAATTACTGTTATGTCCCTCCCGTCCCCGCTCCTCTTGTTCATCCACATCCTCCATTCACCAGTTCTCTCTTCCCCCACCTGCTGGACAATTCCCATCACCTACCCTTGGACTACCCTCCTGGTGCACTGGTCTATCTTTAATGTTTCTATGTTCCTCTGCGTCCTTCCCCTCTTACTGTGTCTCCTCAGTCGTAAAAAAGGCGAAGCAGCGCCTCTACCACCTGAGACAGTTAAGGAAGTTCAGAGTATCGGGGAAGATAATCCAGTCCTTCTACTCCGGAGCTGTAGAGAGCATCTTGACTGGAAACATCACTGCCTGGTATGGAAACAGCACGGCACAGGACAAGAAGGCCCTACAGAGTGGTACGCTCAGCTGAGCGTACTACGGGTATTGCACTACCACCCCTGCAGGTCCTATATAACAAGAGGTGCAAATCCAGAGCCTGCAGAATAATGAAAGACCCGCATCACCCCAACAACAGCCTGTTCAAGCTGCTGCGGTCAGGCAAACGCCTGCGAACACCAGCAACTAGGACAGAGAGACTTCGGCTCAGCTTCTTCCCCCAGGCCATCAGAGTCTTGAACACTGAACTCTCCACACACAAGTACACATGAGCACACACACAACACACACACTGTATACGCTCACACACTAGCAGTCACTTTAACATGAACACACACACACTCATGCTGCAAACACTCACACTTATGGTCACTTTACACAATGAATGGTCACTTTAAAAACAAGAACGGGAGTGGTTCTTGTATAGTAAATAGATGGATAGCAAGCTAGCATCAGGACGCATAGTATAACTAGAGATTGTATAGTATAGCATTGTATAGCAGTGTAAGACCCAGTGCCTCATCCGTAGCTAACAGTGTATTGCACTATCACAGGACCTAGCATGTCTTACCATGCTTTTGTAAAACGCATGTACATATACCTGATATGTCTTATTCTTATTACTTGTATTATTGCACAAGTCGCATTATCATCATATTGGATTCTTATTATTGTATTATGCACAATCGCATTGCACTGTATACTTGTATGCCGTGACAAATAAAACTCTTGACTTGACTTGAGTGTGCCTCTTGCCTTTCTTGTTCCCCTGTCTGTTTTAGGTGTAGTATTCTTGCACTTGTTTAGTGTTATGTTCCCAGTGTTAGTCTTCTTGTATTTGGGTTACTGTCTAGTCTTGTCTTATTGTGTTTATCTGTTCATCTAGTCTTGTCTGTCTATTCCCTTCCCAGGTGTCTCTCATTCTAATCAGTCCTCATGTGTCTCATTTGTCAATTGTCCTTGTGTATTTAAGTTCTGTGTTTCCTTGTCTATTTGTGGGTTCATTGTTTACTGTAATGGTTGTAGTTCTTGTTGCTATAATTCCTGGTCTCCTCGTGTTTAGTAAGTGTAGCCCAGGTTTCAGATTCATAACTATTTAGTTATAGAAACATAAATAGTTAATGCCATTGAATAAGAACATAAATAGTTAATGCTATTGTGTAAGAACATAAATAGTTAATGTTATTGGGTTATATGTATATTCAAGTGAGGTTTGACCAAATCCTTTGAATTGCCTCACTGCCCCTTTAAGTTACCTCAGAACGTGAGTTAGGTGTGCAGTTCATGCCTCGCCTCAGGCAGATGAGATTAGAGATTGACGGAGAATGACCAGATGCTGAATACTGATAAGAACCGAAATGAACCAGCACCACGAAATAGTTATCAAACAGTCATAAAAGATTCCCCCAGTTACAAAACCGAAGAGGTTGTTGCTGTTAAAGAACATACCACTTCCAGAAGCGGTTTTGTGCTGTTTCATTGTCGAATGTACAAAATCGCTAGCTCAATGCTAATCAGCTAATAATGTAGCTTCATCCTGAGTCATGCTAGCGAAGCTCCAAGCTCAATTTGGTTAAATGAAAACTAGAAAGAAACCATTTCAGAAGTACTTATAATTGTATTGATATGCTGTATGATAAGAACATGGTCTATATACATTTTGACCGCTTTGGAGAGTTTAATATGGAATGTGAGGAATGTGAGCATGTGCTAGCCTAGCGCACTTTAGCCTAACTTAGCATAAGTCAAATGGACGTTCCCACGTGCTGTGATAGTGTAGCCTACTTTAGCTTAGCATAGCCAAAAGTAGCCTGATTGATTATTCATTCTAAAAGCAATGAAAAGATGATAAAGCAATGAAAGATGGTAAATAGCTTTTATTTTATGAATGCCTGTTACACAGGCCAGGTTTTCTACCACCCTGTTTCCACCCCTGGGAAGAGTTCCCAGGAGTCCTGACCGACCACCACTCATCATGTGTGCCCATGCGGGACGAGGCGGTGTGTCGGACCGACACAAGATGGCGAGCCAACCCAAAGAACCTCAGATCTAGATCAGGGCTATACCCAGGAGCCTGATCTGTTACCCCTGTTGCCTCAACAGTCTGGTAGGATTGTGAATTACCTTCCCCATTCCCAGTGAGGATTCGGAAGTGGATCAGGAATTAACAAACTAATTGAACTTGAGTCACAAGAACTTCCCAGGACCTTCATATCATTTTCTATGATACGAACTGATTGAACGAGAACACAAGTACTTCCAAGGGTTTTGACCTCGTTTCACCTTTTGTATTTTGATATTGTATTTTGTATTTGATTGATGCACATTGTGTATATGGGTACTACTGATCATTCTCCTGTAAAAAGGGAGAGTTAAAAGGTAAATGCACCCAATAAGATACTTGAACTACTGATACTTCTCCTGTAAAAAGGGAGAGTTAAAGGGTAAATGCACCCAAATAAGATACTTGAACTACTGATAATTCTCCTGTAAAAAGGGAGAGTTAAACCCAGTAAGATACTTGAATCTCATTGATAACATATTGATTATAGTTGAATCGCTGATGGTTCTCCTGTAAATAAAGATGGTTTAAAGGGTCATTTCACCTAATAAGGTATTTGCATTCCTATAACCTTGGAATATTACCTTTGAAATGTAGTGGAGTAGAAGTATAAAGTAAAATGAAAATACTCATTACAGTACAAGTAGCTCGAAATTGTACTTAAGTACAGTGGAAATAAGTTACTTTCCACTACTGAGAAAGAGAGATACATAAGATATAAGATAAGATACATCTATTTATTACTTAACCTCCTGCTCCAGCGCTTGGTCCAATCCATATAAATTCTGGAAAGTAGTACATTTCACTAAAAACAATCATGTTTCTTCTCTGCATGTGAGAGTGTATGGGATCAGCCAATTCCACAAATATATGTATTAATGATGATGGTTTTGTATGGCTGTGCCCCTCAGTTTGCCCTTCACCTCCTTCCTCCTACTGCAGTTACTGAAACTCTTCTAGCCATTGGCTCAAATAAAGCAACTGGGAGAGGACAACTTGGACCCTTT
>NC_140165.1:212101058-212163558 GCF_963971535.1 Notolepis coatsorum | reverse complement strand
GCACTGCGCTGCTCTTTTTGTTGAAGCCTTTTATACAGTTGATCATTCCCTCCTTCTGCAAAAATTATTGGAATGTATCTTAATGCCTGTAGATGGTTCAACAATTATCTCTCTGACAGACAACAGTGTGTAAAAGTTGGTTTGAATTGATTGATTGATTGATTGATTGATTGATTGAATTGGTCATGTTAGATACAAATTCCCACAAGGTTCAATATTAGGTCCAATTCTGTTCACTTTTTATATTAATGGTATAGTCTCTTGTCTTGCAAATCTGTAATGTCCACATGTATGCAGATGTCACTATTGTATACTGCTGGGGCTGACTATAAAATCGCCTAATGAAAAACCTGCAGCTTTCTTTCAATGCTTTGCAAGGTACACTTATAGATCTCAAACATGTGTTAAATGCAGATTAAACAGAATGTATGCTGCTCTCCAGAGACAAACATGTTGATGACATGTTGATATACTTATATACTTATATATATAAGTCTTGTTTCCCTATGTTTTGTAGACAGAATATTGTAGAAGCAATCTTTCTCTCTGTGCTAGATTACAGTGATATGATTTACAGACATGCGCCAACCTCCACTCTTAAAGGTTGATATATATATATATATATATATATATATATATATATATATATATATATATATATATATATACAGTGCAGTGCACCAAACAGAGGAGTGTAAAGAGCAGACAAAGCAGCCATGAGCTTTTCACTTGTAGCACCTATTGATTATCTGGAAGCCCTCAGGGAGTCACAAAAAAAAACAGCAGCAATACAAGAAACAAAAGAGAATCATGGTTTGGATCCTTCTCAGGCTCTGCGGGTCAGTATAACACTCTTTATTTAGCTCCTGCTTGCTTTTCGTGTACGGCATGTGTAGTTAGGGACCAAAAGGGGTAGGCAGCGACTAACATTCACTGATAGCATGTGAGAGGGATCAACATGCACTGATAGCATGTGAGAGGGACGTCACTAACATTCACTGATACTGTAGCATGTAAGAGGGACTCACATTCACTGATAGCATCTGAGAGGGACTAACATTCACTGATAGCATCTGAGGGGGACTAACATTCACTGATAGCATCTGAGGGGGACTAACATTCACTGATAGGCCATCTTGGTCTATATAACCTACAGTAGCCTATTGTCAATGTCATAATTTGTCAAGTAATTTGTCAAGTATACTATTATACTTATTGTGTATGTGTCTTGTAAGCCCATTATGGGCTGGGCATAGACATGTTTGTAAGACACGAAAATAAAAAAAACATCAAATCAATCAAATCAAATCAAATAACATTCACTGATAGCATCTGAGGGGGACTGACATTCACTGATAGCCTACACATGACCATGCATGGCTATAAGAGCATGGGTTTATAGTGCGTGGCATGCAGGCTTGCTGATATATCCTGATCGGCATTGCTTATATGGATAAGGAAATAATGGAATTTCAACTGATGCCTCTTCATTGGTCAATGTAAATAATATAATATAATAATAATATATATAAAACAATAAATCTACCTAATTCTACTATAATAAATCTAACTGAAACCAAACTGTGTTATCCCATTCCATCCAACCATATCCACTCTTATCTCTGATAAATGTTTGTCAGCATGACAGCATTTATCTGCTTTATCGTATTAATGCCTCTGAAAACTGGGCTAAAATACAGTCAAATGTATATAATCATATCAAACTTTAGTTGTCATATCAAGCATCCACCAACATTTCAATAGAACAGATGATTATAATTATTATAAAATGCAGCTTGAAAACATCTCATTAGGCTGTGCAGACGTCTTGGGGGTGTGATCGATAATGGTTGATTGCGTATGCCTGTCAGCTCAAATGCCATTTTATTTTCCTTTTACAAACGTTTTGCTGCCATGGAATCAACTACCACATCTATCAAATCAAATGGACCCTACTGGTTAGAAAGCTTGACTAATCTACTAACTAGACAACTAGGTTAGACCACCCAAATTGGTGTTATTATTTAACTACCTACCGGAGTATGGCACTAATGGCATTAGCATTTTCCATTCACATACATGAAACGGTTAGCATTAGCTTAAACGTTTTGCTATAAACTACCAAATCTATCAAATGGACCGTACTGGTTAGATAATTTGCCTAATCTACTAACTAACACATTAGGTAGATCACCCAAATCTGTATTTTTATTTAACTATACCTCCCGGAGTATGACGCTAATGGCGCTAGCATTCCACATTCACATATATGAAACGGTTAGCATTATCTTTGCTATACTGTAAAAGATATACTGGAATTACAAATACTTAAATGACAATATAATTTTTTTGGATTGAAACAAATGTTCAGATATTTCTTCCGATTTTTTCTAATACTTTTTAAATGCTTACTATGATGTACATAATACCCTAAATTACACAGTTAGATATAATGTCGGATTTGGTTTTCCAGCGGCTTTAGAGAGTAGAAGCTGATTACCATTATCTTCAGGGCTGACTTTCTTCAGATTAGTTCAAAGATGGCTGCTTAAGGAGGGGGCTATGTTGGGAAGTGAGCCAGGATGGGAAGAGAAGATTGGCCTCCTAGGTTGACCTCCCTCTAGGCTCGCCGACCCTCAGAGACTTACCTCAAACCGTCACCCCCTGCTGGGATCACAAGTTGTTCAGGATTACAACCAAGGCACTCGGATAACCTGCTTCCAATACACACACATACGCATTTATGCACAGACACACACACACACACACACACAAATGCATGCACGCAGAGAAGTGCACATACACGCACACACACACACACACTCACTCACACACACACACACACACACACACACACACACACACACACACACACACACACACACACACACACACACACACACACGCACATACAAAAGCCCTCGTTGTCTGCCCTCATTCACAAGCAAAGGCACCTTGACTGTAATAGAGGCCTTTCGCTATTGACTGATGAAGAGTCGTTACCTAGTGGCTTATCCATTTTTCACAGAGGATCTTGAAGTGTATTTTCTATATTTTCTGCTAGGGCTAATTGAATGACTCCACATAGAAACTTGGCCTTGAAAAGGCTACTTGACTGCCAAAAATGCTGAAATGCAAGTAATACACCTTGATTTATGCCTATAGGTTTCACTATATTGAATTTAGCCTTTTTATTCTGAATGTTCTCATTACTATGTTATGTTTTGTACAGCACTTCGAGCTGATTTTTGTATGAAAGGTGCTATAGAAATAAAATAACCTTAAACTATAATATAGCAAGCACAGTTTGAAAAGAAAAAGCTTTATTATGAAACTAAGCTTGCTTTTAAGGATAAAGGGAGAACCATAATTCAGCAAAGAGCGTCCGCATCCTGATTGTTTACTCTTGGCAACAACAACAACAACAACAACAACAACAACAACAACAACAACAACAACAACAACAACAACAACAACAACAACAACAACAACAACAACAACAACAGTGCTGTCAAACCTACTGATGACTGACTGGCTGCCCGCCACAACCCTCCACTGCATCTCAGCTTGTTTATCCTTCTCTCATAATCTCCCATGCCTGGAGGCGAGGTCCTAACTAAATCTTGATGGACAATAAAAGTTCACGTCAGAGAGCGCAGCTATAATTGCAATAAAAAAAAAGTGGAGGGGCATAGGGGAGCGAACACGTACGTGTGTGTGTCGTGTGTTGCGTAGCTGATTATGACTGTTATCTTCCATCTGTTTGGGGCGACAGAAGGATCTGTCGGCTCTGGCTGTCACTCGAAGAGTCCTGTGGTCGGCAGGAGAGGCAGGCCTTTTAACTGCAAGGGCACAGGGAGCGAAGGCTGACGACTCAGTGGTGTAAATCTTTAAACAGGGGTGTCACCTGCACAGATTTGAGAGAATGAATGCGGGCCCTGGGGGAGAGGAAGGTGTCTCAGCCACTCCGAGGGGGGAGCGGCGCTGAATGGGGTTAACCAAGCAGAAGGGTCTTACAATAATCGATTCCTAATTTCATGCTGAATGCCTCAGATTAATCTGTGCGGCAAGGAGGATAAGGTGAACTTTGATTTTGGGCCCCCGTTGACATGCCATTCGTGCAGTGGAGGGGGAGGAGGGAGGGAAGGAAAGAAAGGCGGGAAGGTCGTAAAATGTTGCAATTGGATGACTACAACAACACATAACTTAGACAAAAAGGTTTAAATACCCTAATAAGCTATTTCATATTTCATATTATTAGAAAAAATTGTTTAAAGACCCTAGTAAGCTATTAACACTTTGGAGGCCAAACCCGAGATAGTCCGGGTTAACTCGCCATGCTCTGGGCGCCAATACCCGAGAAATCTCGGGTTTTAATCAATATTTATTTTATTCGCTATATCCATTAATTTTTCATCCATCCAGCCTGACGTTATCATTGGGAATGGGTCTGAGCTTGCAAAGGGCAAATACCACCGCCTATTGTCTCCCGGATGGTATTGCACATCATTGGAATCCCTCTGGCTGGGGCTGTGCATCGATCTAAGAAGTCCGGTCCGGGTTTTCCTTCTCGGGCATGACTAACGGTTTGGGGATACTCGGAGCAGCGTGGATTATGTGTTTTGGATATATAACGTTGGATCAATAAACGCGATCAATATTTGGAATGGCAATCAGGAATTGGATTCATCTTTTTGCAGGACATCAGATGTGAGGTAAGGACTTTATGTTACGAATCTTGGGTTAATCAGATGTTCCTTTCACCGCCATCGGAGCGTGTGTGTGTTTGTGTGTGTGTGTGTGCGTGTGTGTGTGTGTGTGTGTGTGTGTGTGTGTGTGTGTGTGTGAGGTTCGCGCTGACCAAAGTACGGAGAAGCGATTTTTCAGACCCTGCTTCTGTTCGCCCATGAGGACACATATAATATCGATAATCTAGTGTTTATTTGAAAACGATTCATAAATCAAGCGACAAATGGCACGATTTCTAACGAAATACACTGAAGCTCGATTTGCTCGAGTTTATTGAGATGAGACAGAACGCTCTAGAAATATATTCATATTCATCAAGGTATAAAACGGAAATGTATGTATGAAAAAATTATCTGTTTCATGCATGTTGACTGGAAGCAACTCATTGACGATCACTGTGTTATTTAGATCTATTGCTATTATATTTGATATATTTTAAGCACTCACAAATAAGTCCTATCCTACATTGGATAAAGCACTGGCACTGAAGGGCCATCAGCAGAGGGCGCTGTTGGCCCCCAATGAGTTAAGTAAGGGATAAGTTGTTCCAAACGCAGTGAAGGTCAATTATTTTGCGACAATGACCGAGTATAACTATACATTATCCCGCTTATTACATGGCTAACTTACTAACAATATACCTAATTCATTTTACACCATCGACAAGACGAGATCAAATGCAGACGCAGTTGTTCTGTGGCTCCTCTGTCATCGCCGGCAGCCTGATTACCTGATGAGTGCAGCTGTGCATATGCTAAGCTTAGCTTTCGTGACTGTCTGCGACCAAAATGCTTGATTGTGATTGGTCAATAGCACTGTGTTACCCGTATCAGCGGTCATTATTGCGCGTTGCCCATAGCAGCGGCCCGTTATCGAGAAATAACTGACCGCTGTCAGGGGCAACCGAGCACTATTGACCAATCACAATCAAGCATTTTGGCGAATTTTAAAACGCCATGTAATAATATGAAATAGCTTACTAGGGTCTTTAAACTTTTTTCCCCCATAGCTAATGATAGATTAAACCATGAATACATCCCAGAGGAAATTATCAGTCTCCTCTCGTGTAACGGTTCTCGAACAAAACATTTAATAAACAGCCAGGAGAACAAACAAAACTGTTCACCTTGCAGTCTTGGCTGGAGAGCTGAAAGCGGGGACACCCAGACCACTATTCTTTTGATATAGTCAGAGACGACAAAGAGAAAGGTGCCACTTACTCCAAAAAGCTGGACATTTGAAAGGTCTCTTTAGAACCCGGGGTCGTTGGACCAAACAGCTTTGAAATTGATCATCGATAAAAAATTTATTTAATTTCACTTCAAACCTTTAATTATTCGCTAAATGAATCGTCAAGGTTTTCTCTTATTTTCAATGATGTTGAGAATACAGTACAGGCAAGTTAAACACACAAAATAAAGTAAGAATAAATAAATAAAGCTTGAATAAATAGAACAAAAGCTAAAATCTGTTTATTTGATTAGAAACAGAACTAAATACAATATATGTAAATGTTTCATCAAGACATATGCCAATATATTTATATTCAGTTATTTTCTCAACGCTAGATCAATTTACAATTGATACAGTATGGAAACCATTATATTTCTGGTTCTAGAAAATGGCATGAATTTGGCTTAATTTGTGTTACTGTAAGTACCAGTCAATGGCCTGCCGTACAGAATAAGCAATGCTATAAACAATGGTGTTGTCAGCATAAAGATGTGCTTGACAATCATTCAATTAAGTACTCAGACTTCTCCAAGCTTCATACACTGAGGCCTCTCAATGTTATTTTCTATTGGGTTTTTTAGTGTTGTCCTGCTATACATGTAAATGACCCCCCTTCTTTCATATGCGATCGAAGAAGAGATTAAAGCTAGAGGGGGTAGTTACTATCAACACAGCCAATAAGTTCCCACAACCACCGTACTATTAGAGCCCCCACACAACATTCAGAAAACGACCTGAGTACCGGACTGATTCTTCCTCATTTGCAATGGAATGAATAGTGGTTGGAAAGTGGCCCAAATCAGATTATTTTGCTCATATGTAACTCAGATCAGATCAAATTTGGGCAACTTTCATATGTGGTCCTAAATCAGATACAACAAACATTTTTGCAATGCAACCTCATTCTGAACAGTTGTGTCGGAATTCATGCAACTTTTACGTCACTTGTGAATTAGCTGGCCTCCACTGCACATCAAACCATAAACTGTGATTTCAGTGTCCTCCATGTTTACGTCCATCTTTGTTATTGTTAATTTCCGCATGCAGGTCATTTCAGGAGTGTGACCAGTTCACACTGGAATCTGATATTGACCACATAAAAAAAGTATTATTATAATAATAATAATAATAATAATAATAATAATAATAATAATAATAATAATAATAATAATAATAATAATAATAATAATAATAATAATAATAATAATAATAATAATAATAATAATAATAATAATAATAATGTGATTTGAGCAATAAATCAGAATTGAGCACTACGGCTTGCAGTGTGAACGTAGCCTTAGTGGAAAGAGTGATGTGATCAATTCACCTCATTATAGAATAAATCGGGAGCCATTAGGTGGCAATATACACGAGAGAACAGTCAATCCTACCCATAAGTGAAAACTCTATGGCTTTGTTCAGACTGCAGGAAAATATGTATAACGGTGAGCATAATACTAATAATAATAATACTAATAATAGTAGTATAAGATAATATCATTATTCAATAGGCAGCACTGAGAGTGTGGGAGGAAAACTGTTATAATTATAACTGTGTTATAATCCCATGGTGGTCTATCACATTCTCCTCTAGTATAACCTTGAACGGAGCAACCCTCAAACACACACACACACACACACACACACACACACACACACACACACACACACACACACACACACTCTCACTCACTCACTCACTCACTCACTCACTCACTCACTCACTCACTCACTCACTCACTCACTCACTCACTCACTCAGTCAGTCAGTCAGTCACTCACTCACTCACTCACTCACTCACTCACTCACTCACTCACTCATTTACATTTACATTTACATTTAGTCATTTAGCTGACGCTTTTATCCAAAGCGACTTACAAGTTCTGTACGACAAGACAGCAAGTACGTACAACTCTATCAGCTGAGTAACAATGTTCATCAAGTGTTGAGTGTTACAGTGTAGGTTAGTTTATTAGGACAAGTGCATGTGTAACGGATGTTCTCTGTGTGTACTCTTTTCTTGCGTTGTGTTCTTTGTGTGAGAGGGATGAGTCGGCACACGTGAACACTGTTCAATCTTTTATTGGATGGTCTTGCAATGGAAGCCACCTGTATCAAATGGTTGATAGAAGCACCACAAAAGAATAGCGTCACTGTACAATCCCTGTCGACAATAGCCCAAGTCTGCCTCTCAGGTTGAGTGCTCTGGCGCGAAGTCCACGCAAAACCGGCGACGTCACTACGTCGACCGCATGGTTTTTAGCTAGCCACATCTTAACATGCTAACGTGAATAACATGAATTACTGTACAACCAAATATAAAACAATACATTTACATCTCAGAAACACACATACCTGTATCAAATGGTTGATAGAAGCACCACAAAAGAATAGCGTCACTGTACAATCCCTGTCGACAATAGCCCAAGTCTGCCTGCAAAGAACATTGAATTTACTATCTGTGACCAACTAAAATATCTAATTGTGCCTCTAACTAACCATACAATTTGCAACAACAATATCAAGCTATCATTAATAATAATAATAACCATTCAGTTCTTGTTCTGAATATATACGACATAATAAGACACAAGGTGCTGCACGCCAAACGGACAACGTACCTCTCAGGTTGAGTGCTCTGGCGCGAAGTGACTAGAACCGGAAAAGTACTCGCTAGACAATGAACTGGTCTAGTGAACCGGAAGTAAAGCTCTTGACCGTGAACTTTCTCTAAGTGCGGTTCATATACAAGTGTCTTTGGTATAAATAAATTATAAACAAAAGTGCAATAGACAGTATTCCTAACATTTGTAAACATAGGATTTGGTGACATTTCAAACCTACAAAATAATAATAATCAATGTCCAATTGACCTGGTTACATTCACCCCTCCTGAAATTTCACCAACATCCTGTGTCAGCAGAGCAAGGGGGACACACAAAAAGAAAAAAAAATATATAGGTAGTCTATCACTGACCTAAACTGGCACAAGATAAAAGAAGGACCTAGTTCCCCAGTCGACTCAAAAGCCACCCCCCCATAAGAGGTTCAGAAAATATGAGATTGATCAAGTCTCAGAATTCCCTTAGACCAGCATGACGCCTTATACGCCACACAATTCTTGGCTCTTATTAAATAAATGATAGACACCCACTAACTCAATCCCTCACACTCGTTCCTGAGCCATCACCCCTGTATGTAGGAGATCTCTAGCATCTGAATGTACGAGAAGAAAGAGAATCCCCACCAACACCGACTGGCTTAAAACAAATTTGACTGGGTCTCTAGGCCCTGGTCCCTAGCTCCATCCCTCACACTCGTCTCTGAGCCATCACCCCTGTATATAGGAGATCTCTAGCATCTGAGTGTATCGAGAAGAATTAGAAATCACCCACCAACACCCACTGGCTTAAAAAAAATTATTTGACTGGGTCTCTAGGCCCTGGTGCTCCGGTAACTAGCTTATCGCTCACACTCGTTCCTGAGCTATCACCCCTGTATATAGGAGATCTTTAGCATCGGAGTGTATCGAGAATAATTAGAAATCCCCCACCAACACCCACTACCCTAAAAAAAAAATCCTGCACAATGAATCTGCATTCTCACCGTCACCCAAGTATGTCCTAACCTCTGCCATGTTCCTAACCCTCACAGACTAAAGTAGAAAAAAAACTGGAATACTCAATACTGTACTGTAGTAGCTTAAAAAAACAAATAAGTATGAAATAATTATATTCCAATAATGGGTTGACCAACAGATCAATAACACATTCACATTATATACAGTCAATAAATCAATGTCTTACTGCACATTCACTGGTAACATTTACATGGCTTTTTCTTCTTTCTTTTTCTATAAATCCAATGTCCTTGTCCATGGAAAACAAAACCGGTGAACTGTCCACTGAAATGTTCAACATCAGTCCACTGACATACCTGGGTGAAATCCATGGAAATACCTGTGTGAAGAGTTTATCACCGGCCACTAGAGGGCAGCGTCTCACCCTTGATGAGGGCTGGTTGACTGTGAGGACACCTGTGTGAAGAGTTTATCACCGGCCACTAGATGGCAGCGTCTCACCAATGATGAGGGCTGGTTGACTTTGGAATTGCAGCTTCCCTGGCGAACGATTTGATAACGTTCTCCTTTCTTTTATCTTCATCCGGGTCACGGCACCAATGTAACGGATGTTCTCTGTGTGTACTCTTTTCTTGCGTTGTGTTCTTTGTGTGAGAGGGATGAGTCGGCACACGTGAACACTGTTCAATCTTTTATTGGATGGTCTTGCAATGGAAGCCACCTGTATCAAATGGTTGATAGAAGCACCACAAAAGAATAGCGTCACTGTACAATCCCTGTCGACAATAGCCCAAGTCTGCCTCTCAGGTTGAGTGCTCTGGCGCGAAGTCCACGCAAAACCGGCGACGTCACTACGTCGACCGCATGGTTTTTAGCTAGCCACATCTTAACATGCTAACGTGAATAACATGAATTACTGTACAACCAAATATAAAACAATACATTTACATCTCAGAAACACACATACCTGTATCAAATGGTTGATAGAAGCACCACAAAAGAATAGCGTCACTGTACAATCCCTGTCGACAATAGCCCAAGTCTGCCTGCAAAGAACATTGAATTTACTATCTGTGACCAACTAAAATATCTAATTGTGCCTCTAACTAACCATACAATTTGCAACAACAATATCAAGCTATCATTAATAATAATAATAACCATTCAGTTCTTGTTCTGAATATATACGACATAATAAGACACAAGGTGCTGCACGCCAAACGGACAACGTACCTCTCAGGTTGAGTGCTCTGGCGCGAAGTGACTAGAACCGGAAAAATACTCGCTAGACAATGAACTGGTCTAGTGAACCGGAAGTAAAGCTCTTGACCGTGAACTTTCTCAAAGTGCGGTTCATATACAAGTGTCTTTGGTATAAATAAATTATAAACAAAAGTGCAATAGACAGTATTCCTAACATTTGTAAACATAGGATTTGGTGACATTTCAAACCTACAAAATAATAATAATCAATGTCCAATTGACCTGGTTACACATGACAGTAAGGTTAGTCAGGGTTAGATTTTTTTTTTTTTTTTTAATCATTTCAGATAATGGTTGAAGAAGTGAATCTTTAGTCGACGGCGAAAGATTGGACGGGATTCGGCTGTCCTAACTGGGCACTCACTCTGGGCACTCACTCACTCACTCACTCACTCACTCACTCACTCACTCACTCACTCACTCACTCACTCACTCACTCACTCACTCACTCACTCACTCACTCACTCACTTACTCACTCACTCACTAATCACTCACTCACTCACTCACTCACTCACTCACTCACTCACTCACTCACTCACTCACTCACTCACTCACTCACTCACTCACTCACTAATCACTAGGGCCAATCTAAAGAAAACAATCTCTCTCTTAACTGAGAGCAACAGTTTATTGGAGAGTCTCTCCCACTCATATGCTAACACACACACACACACACACACACACACACACACACACACACACACACACACACACACACACACACACACACCCAGTGGTGCGTTGGTGATTTCATACCTGGTTGCACTGTGTTTTAATGACGCCACGTGCACGCACGCTTCTGGGCGCGTGTGCACGCTCCCGGGCACGTGCGCATACATGTTCCCTCGCATGCGCACAGAATAAAGACGATGCCTAATTGCCTCTAGGATTGGAATGTAACACATTTCATTCACAAGTTTTGTGTGAATGTATCTGAGGACGTATTTGAACACACCTGACAGCCTGAGCTATTGTTATGCAAAGTAGCCAGGTGGGTACTTGACGAGTTGGCACATCAGTCGAGTGCAGCGGATTCTTGTGTGCACGCGTGTGCACATCCGTGCATGTGCGTGCGCCTGCTCCTGCGTGCTCCAGCTCACAAACCTGGTGGAGCGGCATGCAACCCTATCCCATGACCAACGCACCACTGCACACACCCATACACACACACACACACACACACACACACACACACACACACACACGCAGAGAGAAGCACAAAGAGACAGCTTACAGGTTATTTAGTTATTTACCAAGTCAATCTCCGGATGCCTGCTAGCTCCAGTCTCCGATCAGTGGGAAAATGAGAAAGGCACTCCCCATTTCCTATCAATCAGGGGCCACAAATTCTCCATTTGCGAACATTGGTCCTCATTCTCGAACATGCACGTAAGTACCTTTGTAAATATTTTGGTCAAAAGTTTGTACTAACACAATTACAAAAATCTTCCTCCGGATTCCTGAATGTGTGAAAAGGTCTCCGTAACTGGCCAAAATCTGCGCAGCTGGGTTCCCATGAATGAAAAACGCCACTTATTCTTAAACTGGAAGCGCCTTCTCATACACCTGAATTTGCATACAGAAACGCCCCACCAGCTTCTTATTTACATTTACATTTACATTTAGTCATTTAGCTGACGCTTTTATCCAAAGCGACTTACAAGTTCTGTACGACAAGCCATCAGGAAGAGCACAACTCTATCAGCTGAGTAACAATGTTCATCAAAGTGTTGAGTGCTACAGTGTAGGTTAGTTTATTAGGACAAGTGCATGACAGTATGGTTAGTTAGGGTTAGATTTTTTTTTTTTTTTTTTTTAATTCAGATAATGGTTGAAGAAGTGAGTCTTTAGTCGACGGCGAAAGATTGGACGTGTTTCGGCTGTCCTAACTGGGGTGGGTAGTTCATTCCACCATTGTGGGGCAAGGACTGAGAATAGGCGACTTCTCTTTGATGACCCTCCCGGAGCTTGGATAGGAGTAGGTCTGAGGCGGCCAGAAGATGCAGAGCGTAGGGGTCTTGAGGGTGTGTAGTTAGAGAGGTAAAGAGAGGCCATCCATTGCATCTACTCCATGCTGACCCTTATGGGGGAAATATCCAACAAGCCTTTTCTCGGACACTGTTCTCCGAAAGACGGCTGTTATAAACTCGTTTTGCATGCCAATACATCGAGACATAGTCGTATTTATTATCATTATAATAATTTAATTCCGTGGATGTCTGTAGAATCTAAGTGACGACAACCCCCAAGGATTTCTCACAAAGAAAGCCGCTAAAAACACGGGCGCACACCGCTCTCCGACTTATGACTGCCTTATGACCAGTGATGCCAGTAACGCGTTACTAAGTAACGCGTTATTGTAATCTGATTACTTTTCCCCGAAAATAGTAATCTAACGCGTTAATCTTTAAAAGCCAGTAATCTGATTGCAGTTACTTGTCCAAGTGGCTGTGCATTACTATTTCGTTACTATCTCATCATAAATTCATAATGCAGGCGGAATGCAGTATTTTATTTCGTTTTCGACAGTCAAAAATACATTTTGAGCTGTTTTTCTTTTGGGAGTGACGTGGTGTGGCAGTGTCTGTGAGTGACTTCTGCTTTGGTCCAATCACATTCCCCATCCACAGTCTGCGAATCAGAGGCAGAGTAGGGCGGGTCTTCACAGCGCGTCATGTGACATATGCGCCAATCGTGTGACAGCAGGGCTCCGTCGTCGGAGAATTCCACCCCAAAACGCTTGGCAAAATTAAAAGTGAACCCGCAAGATGACTTTAGCGGTTTCTGTTCAGAATTCCACCCCAAAACGCTTGTCTAAACGTAGCCTCAGTCACTACTTCACGGCGGAGGAAACAAAATACTGTCTACCGCTAAAAACAGCACATCCAATTGCATTGAAAGCATCTGGAATCACAACACTAGCCGACGCTTCGACTAGGTACAGGAGGGTTGATGGTGGCAGAGCAAAAGCTCTTATTTGCCAGATTTACAGTTAATTTACATGTTAAAGAGAGACTGATTGTATGTTTATAGAGAGACATTTATAAAAACAATTTAATAGTTACAGTTGATATAATTGAATAGTTCAGCCTGCATTTGTTAGATGTGATGCGATACACTGGTTTTGTAAAACCACTGGCTGGCTGCTCTAATGCTGTGAGCATCATAGACTGTTGCTTTACCATACTTGATGGTACAGAAGCTGAAGCACTAGTTTAACAATTTACGTTATGTGCAGAGAAACAAGTTAAAAACAATTTATGCACTTTCAATAAAGCGTTTAAAAAAAAACTGTTGGGGGAACGACGACGACTTCGTAACCTAGTTACTTTCAAAGTAACTAAGTTACTCTGATAATCAAGTAATCAGTAAAGTAACTTAGATTACTTTTTAAAGGAGTAATCAGTCATCAGTAATCAGATTACTTTTACAAGTAATCTGTGGCATCACTGCTTATGACAATACGAAGCCGTTCAAGAAGGCCGAATACATTAGTAAATTGAGTTACGAAGGAATTCCTTGGTAACTTTCACGTATGTCCGTTCGAGAATGAGGACCATTAAAAGCTAAATAGCCAATAGATTATAGTTTAGTCATACAATAGTCATACATCTATTTAAGACATTATGTGCATTCTTCCATGCTGTGATTTAGATACTAAACAAATAAAACACATGTGTAGTGATAAACGGAGGGAGCTTTGTTTCTAAACCCCAAAAATGGTTGTAGTCACTGATTATGTGTAATTGTACTAAATCATTAACTAATTGTAATGAACAATATGGAGGGGGGAATGGGCCAATGAAATTAAGGCTGAAAGCCAGTGGGGAGGCCCTGCCACACTGCTGTGACTTCCACTGTCTCTAATAGACTTCCACTGTCTCTAATAGACTTCCACTGTCTCTAATATACTCCCACTGTCTCTAATATACTCCCACTGTCTCTAATATACTCCCACTGTCTCTAATAGACTGCCACTGTCTCTAATAGACTTCCACTGTCTCTAATAGACTGCCACTGTCTCTAATATACTCCCACTGTCTCTAATAGACTGCCACTGCCACTGTCTATAATAGACTTCCACTGTCTCTAATAGACTCCCACTGTCTCTAATAGACTGCCACTGTCTCTAATAGACTTCCACTGTCTCTAATAGACTGCCACTGTCTCTAATAGACTTCCACTGTCTCTAATAGACTTCCACTGTCTCTAATATACTCCCACTGTCTCTAATAGACTGCCACTGTCTCTAATATACTGCCACTGCCACTGTCTCTAATGTACTGCAACTGTCTCTAATAGACTTCCACTGTCTCTAATAGACTCCACTGTCTCTAATAGACTTCCACTGTCTCTAATAGACTCCACTGTCTCTAATAGACTTCCACTGTCTCTAATGTACTGCAACTGTCTCTAATAGACTTCCACTGTCTCTAATAGACTCCACTGTCTCTAATAGACTTCCACTGTCTCTAATGTACTGCAACTGTCTCTAATAGACTTCCACTGTCTCTAATAGACTCCCACTGTCTCTAATAGACTTCCACTGTCTCTAATATACTGCCACTGTCTCTAATATACTTACACTGTCTCCAATAGACTTCCACTGTCTCTAATAGACGTTCACTCTCTCTAATAGACCTTCACTGTCTCTAATAGACCTTCACTGTATCTAATATAATCCCACTGTCTCTAATAGACTTCCACTGTCTCCAATAGACTTCCACTGTCTCTAATAAATGTTCACTCTCTCTAATAGACGTTCACTCTCTCTAATAGACCTTCACTGTCTCTAATAGACTCCCACTGTCTCTAATAGACTTACACCGTCTCTTATAGACTTCCACTGTCTCTAATATACTCCCACTGTCTCTAATAGACTTACACAGTCTCTTATAGACTTCCACTGTCTCTAATATACTATCACTGTGTCTAATATACTTTCAGTCTAATAGACTTCCACTGTCTCTAATAGACTTCCACTCTCTATAATAGACTCCCCATGTCTCAAATAGACTTGCACTGTCTCTTATAGACTTCCACTTTCTCTAATATACTATCACTGTGTCTAATAGACTTTCAGTTTAATAGACTCCCACTGCCTCCAATAGACTTCCACTGTCTCTAATAGACTTCCACTGTCTGTAATAGATGTTCACTCTCTCTAATAGACCCTCACTGTCTCTAATAGACTTAATGAATAATCCGATACAGACAAGGGAATTAGTAAAGCATATATCAATGCTAAAGGTGGGGTGGATGAGGCTATGGGAAATCCACTGAGGCTACTTTTTTCAACTGCATGCTCACCTCTATTTCATGTGAAAAGTTGGAACCTATTTTAGAGTGAGAATCTGTGACTCTGATTTATTGCCTCATTCCCTTCGCCGCCATCTTTATTTCTGTAGATCGCTATGAGTGCATTTCAGTGAGCTGATGACTTAAGTGTATTTTCGGAAACACACATAACAGTGAAAAACTGGGAGTCTCACGAGTGTGTAATTCCAATTGTCTATCCTGCCTGCTGTCTTGATGATTTTGGTTGTTGACATGGCATTGTTACAGCAATGTTTTAACACTGAAGTGAATGGGCACATGACACATTCATGCCCCTCATTGAAGTAAATAAGCCGAACGCAAAGATGAGTTATTGTTGCACAGAGGGGCATTGAAAACGGTCTTTCTTTCTTTGACGACATGGCGAGAGCAGTGGTTATGTAGATGATCTATTGCGATTCTTCTGAGCAGTGACAATTCTTTTCTACCTTTTCTATGTGCCACTTATGCTAGGTCTTTATGAAGGAAAGCATGGATAGTCAGAGGGTACTTTCAAACAGCTCTTACAAATGAGACCGGCGTGAACGTAGGGGGGAGGGGGGGGGGGATTTTATTCTCCAATAATCTTCTGGTATGCCTACTCTTTACACCCAACTTACACCACCATACACGCTCACCATCTCTGAAAAGGCCTTCGTTTCACATAATACAAAGATAAGCAAGCTATCTCACACCGGTATCTGTCAAGTGCCATTAGTTTCCAAGCTATCCCATTTCCCTCTGCAGATCCAGGCCTGGCGCCTAGTAATGATAAAATCACTTAAATGGATGGTTCTCATGCCGGCGTATAGATATCTTCACTGGAGAACGGTTGTTGGTGTTCCACAGCTTCAAACGCTCACCTTGTCTTAGTTATACTCTGCCGCGCCGTGTGCGGCATAGAGGCGGTAGCAGTAAACATGAAAGTCAATTTATTAATAAACACATGCTTCCAGATCTCTGCAACATCTGTGCGTATTAATAGTACTCCGGCGTGCATCCCGAGAACAGAGCGGACAGGGAAATGAGATGTTTCTATGCTTAACGTAGAGGAAAATCTGGCCATTTATTTGGTGTCTGAAACTGCAGTTATGCATAAGGGAATGTTTCCCAGTGTGTACATCCATCAGCGAAAAGCAGTTAGGAGAAAATGCACGTCGTCTTCTAATAACAAAGTATGAGAAGGCGGCGCCTGTCCAAAGAGCAAGACTGAGGTGGCACGTTTATTGTGATCGCAAGGGCAGAACGTAAATTTCAAAGACCAAATCAGAATCAAGGGACTGGGCCGGAATGTCTTTTAAATTTTTTTTGAATGTCCATTAATCCTTTCCCGATGGGGTTTGGCGGAAGTTCTCCCTCACACTGATGCGTGGAAGGAATTACAGATTTCCACTGTCAGCTCTTTTTAAGTGTGCAGCTCATCACGCCCCCTGAGTACTCTGAAATAGGGAGCAGTACATCCCTGCCCCCAACCCCCATCCAGCCCGTGTTGCTAAATGCATGGCGGCACAATCTAGCATCCAGATATGATCTGTGCATCTCCAAATCCAGTGGAGCACAGCACATCTTAATCATCCATATCACATCCCACTTTGAATTCTCCCAATGGCATGCCTGTCTCGGCTATTGCCATGGCAACGTACACTAAGTACTCCCAACTCACAGTGGAGATTTGGTGGCTTCATACCCAGGACTCAGCTAATTCTTAGTTCTTTATCCTTTTTTACATGTGCAGTATGATGACAATATACTGAGAAATATCAAACATGTATTAAACCGTCCTGAAAACATAACTCAGTCTGAGAAGTCTGTCTGTCTGTCTTTCTCTCTCTCTGTTCTCTAATAGTTTACAGAGGCCAATAGGCTGTGATCTCCAAAGCTGCTTAAATACAGTATATAAAACCATACATTACTGAGGCCAGCCCTAACTACATTAGTAAACCCTATCACACCTCCACAGCAGGAAGAGGGTGGCATCTGGTAACTACATCTGACTGAGGAATCACCCAATAGGGACTGGCTTTGATGTTTCCTTCTTTGCACGTGTGTCATCCGTTTCAGTGACAGTTGAATGGAGCAGAAAAAGCCAGCTGATATGATTTATTACGTGTCCAATATTTCATTGAAGAAGCCTTGGATGCTTGGTTTTCCTGAATGCAAGTTGCTATGGACAAATGCTTACAGGCCACTGGCTTTAAATTAAGCCGCATTCTATGGACCAGCTAATATTTAAGTAGAAATGACTGGGAGAAAGCCTTGATTTCACCAGGAAAGCTTAACTCATTCACGGCCAATCACGTAATATTACGTGTTTGCTCGCCAACCGTTGGGCGCCAAACATGTAATATTACGTTTTTAGATCCTTTGATCCTTTTTCCTCTGATCCCTGTTCTAAATAATCATCCGGGTCATTCTAGCCGCCCCTGGGTCGTTTGTATAAATTGGAATTGCAATGCTGATCGAATATCACCAGGTGGCAGTATCGTCTGTGTCTGAACTGGAATTGCATTGGCGTGGATACACGGTTACCTTTTATTTATTTTTTGGTAGGGGTCCTCCTCCTGCTTGAACAGAGATTCGCATTGATCGCCTCAAAATTCCATTGCCTAAGTGTATTTTACCATCAAAATGTGTATAGACATATACACTGGTAATCGCGATGGCGATGCG
Source organism: Notolepis coatsorum (assembly GCF_963971535.1). Classification (NCBI taxonomy): domain Eukaryota; kingdom Metazoa; phylum Chordata; class Actinopteri; order Aulopiformes; family Paralepididae; genus Notolepis; species Notolepis coatsorum. The sequence continues at coordinate 212,144,746 of NC_140165.1, read as the reverse complement.
ATCACTTTCTTCTTTTTGGAATACCTTCTGGCTAAGGTAAGGTATATTCTATATATTCTATTTTACCGAACCTGAAACGTGTTTTTCTAACGATCACAGTTCTGTGTTTCACTGGACATAAAACATGCTCGGCAAACACGATCACAGTTTTGAGTAAAAACAACCCCCCCCCCCCCCCCCCCCCCCCCTTGATGATTTTGTGAATGTACATTATGTACATGTTATATACCTTTGATTTGGGAGTATTTGGGGGTTCAGGGAATCAACCAGAACGATTTGGGCTTATTGCACATAACACGTTTTATCTCACGATTTATGAAAAAAGACTGGATTATCTTGGAAATGCGCGATGTTTAGCGTGTAATAAACTACGAACTACAGTGTGTAGAAACAAACAATTTTTCCATGTTGCACTACAAGTAGCGTCTGTCAAATGAGCCACACCATTGTCTCCACAGCTATAATACAGAACACACACACAGCCCTGCAAACATAGTGAAACACAGCGGAAACGACTATTTTAAGCTGGCCATCTAGTTTCAAGTTCAAGTTTCTTTAATAGTTGTCATACAGAAGTACAGAATACTTTCATACAAAATTCTTCTTACTGTTACGCTCCAGAGACTGTGCTAGACAAGATAGTATTAAATAACATAGTATAGCATGTAAATTAGAAGTAGAAAATGAGGTCACAGTGTTCAGTATAGACATATGTACAATGTTCGATGCAGAATAGACATAACTGAGTTACCATATAATATACAATACTATGCAGTGTACTAATGTACAATATTATATAGTGCAAAGCAGAAATGCAGAAATGGGATGAGGTACAATTTAGGTACAATTTACAGTAAGGTGTACGAGTTGTAGTGCAATCCTTCATCAATAAATATAAAGTGTGGGGAGTGGGTGCTACAGTGTGTTTGTTTAAAGTGAGTGTGTGCTATAAAGTGTGGGGAGTGGGTGCTACAGTGTGTTTGTTTAAAGTGAGTGTGTGCGTGTGGATGTGTGTGCTATGTGCGTTTGATGGTTGTTGTTGTGTAGTGTTCATTGTTCGTTAAGCAGCCTGATGGCCTGGGGATAGAAGCTTCTTCTGAGTCTTTCTGTGCTCGCCTTGAGACTCCGGTATCGCTTGCCTGACCGCAGCAGTTCCAAGAGGCAGTTGTTCGGGTGGCTCGAGTCCTTAATAATTCTCTTAGCCTTCCCCCTGCACCGCTTGTTGTAAATGTTCTGGAGGGTGGGGAGCACCCCTCCGATTGTGCGTTCGGCTGAACGTGTCACTCTTTGTAGTCTGCTTCGGTCTTGTGCAGTGCTATTCCCAAACCAGGAGGTGATGTTGCCAGTCAGGATGCTCTCTATTGTACATGAGTAGAAGTTCTTAAGGATCTTCTGACTGACTTGGAACTTCCTTAGGCGCCTGAGGAAGTAGAGGCGTTGTCGTGCCTTCTTCACAACACTGTCAATGTGTGTGGTCCATGTCAAGTCCTCGGATATGTAGGCTCCGAGGTACTTAAAGCTGTTGACTCTCTCAACCGGTGCCCCGTCGATGCTGAGGGGGCTGTAGTCCTTGACCCCCGACCTCCTGAAGTCCACAATCATCTCCTTTGTTTTGCTGACGTTCAGGGAGAGGCTGTTTTCCTGGCACCATCCCGCCAGGACCTTGACCTCTTCCAGGTAGGCCCTCTCATCGTTGGCAGAGATCAGGCCCACCACCACTGTGTCGTCGGCAAATTTGATGATTGTGTTGCTACTCCGCTGAGCCACACAGGCGTGTGTATACAGGGAGTAGAGGAGGGGACTCAGAACACAGCCCTGGGGGGCCCCTATGTTGAGGGTGATGGATGAGGAGGTGCAGTTGCCTGCTCTCACCACCTGGGGTCTGCCCGTCAGGAAGTCCAAGACCCACTGGCAGAGGTCATAGTTCAAGCCCAGGTCCCTGAGCTTGGCTATGAGTTTGGAGGGGACTATGGTATTGAATGCCGAGCTGTAGTCGATGAATAGCATTCTCACATAGTTCCCCTTCCTCTTGTCCAGGTGTGATGCTGCTGTGTGCAGCACATGGGCTATGGCGTCCTCCGTGGACCTGTTGGGGCGGTATGCAAATTGCAGGGGGTCCATGTTGATGGGGAGGGAGGAGCAGATGTAGCCCTTTACTAGCTTCTCAAAGCACTTCATGGCTATGGAGGTGAGAGCTACAGGGCGGTAGTCGTTGAGGCAAGCAGGCTTGGATTTTTTGGGTACAGGGATAATAGTGGACTTCTTCAGGCAGGTGGGGATAACAGCCTGTTCTAAGGACAGGTTAAATATGTCAGTGATTACCGGGGCCAGTTGGTCGGCACAGACTTTTAGGACACGGCCGGGGATGCCGTCCGGTCCTGCTGCCTTCCTGATATTCACTTTTTTAAAGGTCCGCCTCACCTCATGCTCTGTTACCCTGAACACTGAGTCTCCATCAGCAGCAGACCCCCCCCCCCCCCCATTGCCGTGGCTTGTGGGCTGGTGTTGTTATTACCAGCATCAAACCTTGCATAGAAGGTATTGAGGTCATTTGCTAAGGAGATGTCACTGTTCAGTTTGAGGGAGGTGCCTTTGTAGTCTGTCATCGTTTTGAGCCCCTGCCACATAGCTCTGGAGTCAGCCTGTTCAAACTGGAGTTCAATTTTATCTCTGTAGCGCCGTTTGGCCTCTGTCACTGTCCTCCTTACGTTGTATCGCGCCACCTTGTGGTCATTCATGTTGCCTGCCACCAGGCCGTCGTTGTATGTTTTGGTGCGCGCTTTCAGAGCTTCACGGACGGATTTGTCTACCCAGGGTTTTTGATTTGGGTAAACTCTAATTGTGGTAGTGGGGATTGTTTCTTCCACCAAAGTACGAACATAGTCCAGCACTGTCTCCGTGTAGACATTAATGTTATCTGTGTCGCGGAACACGCTCCAGTCTGTGCACTCAAACGCAGCCTGGAGCGTCCCCTCTGACTCCACATCCCATTTCTGCACCTCTCGCGAGACTACAGGTGTGCTTTTGATTCTTTGTTTGTACTTTGGAGAAAGAAATATGGCCGCATGATCAGACTTCCCAAAGCCACTAGCAGAATGAGCCTTGTAGCCACCCTTGAATTGCGAGTAACAGTGATCTAAAATGTTACCGCCTCTGGTGTTACAAGTAGAGATGTTCCGATACCATTTTTCCCTTTCCGATCCGATTCCGATACCTAAGCTTTGGGTATCGGCCGATACCGATATTTATCCGATACCAGTGCATAAAAAAAAAATTAAAAAAAAATTATATAAATTATAATTTTTTTTTTTTTTTCAGATACTGTTATACTGTTTTTTAGTAATAACTAGAACGTATGGTATTTATTCAACAACAGGTGATTGTATAGATTTGTATTAGTATCATTAATCAATGAGTATGGGCTGCAGCACTGCAGATATACCCTACTCCAATGATCCACACGGACATTAAACGGTGTTGCACTCGCTACTCAGTGGCTCTGCAGATATACCCTATTCAGTCTGTAAGCTAGTGGCAGATAGAACGTTCATGTTGTGATTTTTGATGCAAAATAAATATTCAACATTCTCTTTTGAAACTCCGCCTCAGACTCTTATCCTTTGGCACTTGCTGTACTTTGCTTGCAGGTCTGCAGCCATTATTGCTGGATTATGTGAATAGCACCAACTTTAGACACGGTAACGTTATCAAGCTAAGCTAACTGACCTAGCTCGCCTTCCCGCATCGACATTAAGATAACGTTAGTAATAGTCAGCTAACGCTAGTCCGTAGCTACTTAACTTAAATACAATTCACCGTGGGTGCATTATTGTTGATAGACGGTCACGGACAGTGTTAGGTCCTGGAGAAAGGACAGGCGATCATCTGATTTGATGTAACGTTAAAAGCGGATGTTGTTCCAACTAGCTATCTTTCCAGCTAATGCTATCATAACACCAGCCAAACACATCCCGATTCCCGTCCGAGCTCCCCGTCACACCGCACTGTCGGGGACAATGGAATTTAAGAAAGTGTATCTGCTGTTAAAATGACACAGCATCACACTTTAAAACATGTTCATTTTATAATCCTCACTCTCCGCAGGACTCGGCAGGAGATAAATTACATCATGGGATCGGAGGCTAGAATTTACGTGTACTCGCCGATACCGATACTAGCATTTTAGGCAGTATCGGCGGCATTTCCGATACTAGTATCGGTATCGGAACAACTCTAGTTACAAGTCACATGCTGATATAAGTCAGGCAAAACCTTTCTCAGATTGGCGCTATTGAAATCACCCACTACTACAATGGCCGCGTTAACGTTCGCGGCTTGGAGTTTGTTTACCTCATCGTGAAGTCAGGAGAGCGCGACACTATCGCTGGCTTGCGGTGGAATGTACACTCCTACAAGGATGATCGCCGTTAACTCTCTCGGAAGGAAGAAAGGACGACACTTGATTGTTATATATTCCAGGTTGGTGCAGCAGTGGTTCGATAATTCCTTCACGTTGGCTGGATCGCTCCAATTGTTGTTTACCATGAAGGCGATCCCACCTCCGCGCTGTTTGCCTGATTCAGCTGTTCTATCCTTGCGGTGGATGAAGAAGTGATCGGCCGGTTGGATGGCGTGGTCCGGGGTTTCTGGCGACAGCCACGTTTCAGTGAAGCAGAGAACATTACAATCTCTAACGTCTCTCTGGAATTTAATCCTTGCTCGGATGTCGTCTAATTTATTGTCAATCGATTGTACATTGGCTAGCAATATACTGGGTAGTGACGTTCGGTGTCGTCTGGTTCTCAGTCTGTTACGGATCCCAGCTCTCTTCCCACGCCGTCTGATGGTTCCTTTGTCCCTGGGGTCAAGACCTGGTCCTGGTGTCCTCAAGATCTCAACAGGCCATTGTTGCAGTTCAGAAAGCTGATCCAGGGAGTAATCTAGTCGGTAAATTTCCCGTAATCCGATGTCTATAAGTGACTGACGGTCATACACATTAAATGCACCTACTGTTGGTACAGACAAAACTCTTAAAACTATAAATATTAGCAAAAGTAAGCACAGTCTCGACGGAGCGCACAGCGGTAGAGATGGGCGGTAAGCGTGGCTGTGAAAGAGTTAAAGAAGAGGCCTCACTGATAGTGAGATGATCACAATGTTGATGTTATTAACATTCATTTAAAAAGTTCTCAGCATTTCAGTATGGGTTCAGTATTGTGGGTTGGAGTTTAGTCACTTGTTTTTATGTGAATTTCTCCAACACTCTCTTAGCACTCTCTTATTGCCTGAGGTGTGGCCTGCAATAGCAATACCCACTCAACTCCAACATACACATCATAACAAAACAAATAATGTAAACAAAGTGCAGGGCTCTTTTTCCTGGAGGTCGCTGTTTGATTATAGCTTTACAACATACTCTTGAAACCCACTAGAGAACGACCTGGATACAGTTTTGGGGCACCAACTCATAGTTTAAGAAACCTACAGATACTGTTCTGTCCCTGTAGCAGGGAGCTCCTCTGGGCTGCCAGAGCAGGGACACATATACATATACATTGATTCAGCATCAGACACTGGGCTTAATTGTTATGATCCACCTGGTCCTGCCCACTTCCCCCCTCCTATTCAGAGACTTATCCCTGCACCTCCCCTCTCCTTCTCTTGGTCATTTCCCCTCACATCATCCATCCATTCATGGTCCTCTTCCTCCACCTGCTGGACAAATATGATCACTACTCCTCATTCACTTGTGTCTGGTTAAGGTGTCCATGTTCCTCTGCATTCTCCCCATTTTGCTAAGTCTCCCTGTATGCCTGTTACCCTTTGTGTTCCCTTGTCTGTTTTAGGTATTATTCTTGTCTTTAGTATTTTGTCCCTAGTCGTGTTTGGTCTTGTCTTGTGTTTAGTTCTAGTCTTGTACCCCAGTTTGTTCAGTCTGTTCCTATCCCAGGTGTGTCTTGTTTCCAATCAGCCCCATGTGTTAATCAGTCTGTGTATATTAGTCCTGTCTGCCCCCTTCCCTGTGTCGGTTCATTATCCTGTTTACACTGGTATCCTGTCTACACTGGTACTTGTATACTGTATTCTGTTTCTTGTCATGGTCGTTGTCAGATTTTTCCCTGTGTTCGTTTTTTTGTACTTTGTTCTCTGCCAGCATTGCTGAGGTTTTTGTTCACTTTTGGGAAATACTTTGTTTGTTGCATTTAGTCCTTGTTTTGAGTAAAGCTCTATTTTTGATTTACACCCTGTCTCATCCTGCCGGCTTTATCCTGGTCCTGTCTGCTATTGTGTCCACCACAACACCGATCCCTAACATTAATATTCATATGAGCGATGGAGCGTATTAAGTGGAGTAACAAAGGATATGGAACGCTGTCAGCAGCGACTCAACACAGGGGCCTTGGAGCTTTCTCCCCTTTGCCTCTTTCCCAGGGAAGTGCACTTAGGCAGAGAACAAAGTGAAGGGACACTCATAATAAACAAATGGCTTTATTATTTAGTCTAATCCTTGAGTTCAATGCTCTGGGGCTACTTTAGTTGGAAAGCCTACTTGAAAACAGAGGTGCTTGCCAGCTTTTATGACCCTCCACTGTCTGAAAGCAGATGAGGAACACAAGCTTCCCTCGCTGCTCATCCTTTTGTTTAGCAGGGATGAGAACGTCTCAATCTCTCCAAGCTTCATTTAGCTTTCAGCTGACGGCTGCAGAGCCATGGCTGTGTTGGCCATTCAAGTTGTTTAGTGTTCAGATAGACAGATAGTGTTTGTTGAACAGTGGTATATATACAGTATATGCATGTATATATGTGTGTATACACACACACACACATACACACACAAGGAGAGAGGGGGAAATATAGAAAAAATGGGCACATCAGAACTTCAAAGATTTGAGCTGAGAGTACTTTTGAGTGACATGTTGTTGAATTCATTATGTCCTTGTGGAGATCTATTACGTTATGATCTCTAAACCTCAGGAAATTGAGTCATCAATAATGCATTTGTGTTAAATCCATGATGGATTCAAATTAACTGGTTTAAAGAAGAAACTGGGACACTTGTCTATTAGTCACAGCCTTTTAAGTGGGATGAACGCTATTCGGAATCTCTCTGTGATCAATATTTAAAATGTGCAACACGACAACGTCACCATGTCAAAATGTTTGGAAATACATTGAGAGCTGCAAGATGCCTGTGACAATCCCTCTCCTGTCAGTTCTTTAATGAACACATTACTATTGCACTATGACACTTAGGTAAGGGGGGTAACTAAATAACAAGGGTTCTTATGTTAAACTGCTCGAGTACATCAGGAAGCACTGGCCAGCGGAGTCAATACCTGATGTCAATTAGAGCCCTCCAGTTTTAAAAGTAACAGCATAGGCTAAGTGGAGAGGGCCCTTCTCCCCTCGTCCCTTGGGTTGATGGCAGACAGAGGGAGTAGCAATAGATATAATCCTTCCTTCATCATGGGTCATTGATGGCTGAACAGACCCATCAAACAGCCTGCCCACTAGGGGGAGAGGACATTAAACTAGAACAAGCCACAGGCAGACAATTGTTACGCAAATGTATGACTCAAATAGATAGCCTTGAGAAAGCCACCAACAACGCCACCGACAACACAAATCTCAAATGACTTTCCCTACAGATTTGATTCACACTTTTAGAGAATACAAGATAAATATGGTCTGTTTTCTGACAAAGACACCATGCGAAGAAAGGATACAGTGGTTGTTGTTTGTACCTTGGCGAGATCTTTCTGAGGGGTTGTGTTGAAGGAAAATTGCTTATTTTTCTTCTGTTTTCACAGCTTTTAGTACAGCCTGTTTCTAACATTCTCTGTTGGAAATCCTTTGGTGCCACACAGTAGGCATCTTGGCCATAATAGGTTGAGATTTCCCGCAGAATGGATTCATCAGGCAAAAGTCGAGCTGCATTTCTTTTATCAAGTTCCCTCCTCCAATCAAACTTCCAAACAGTAAGCCAATTGCCATTTTAGGTCAGCCGCAACTTCCCGCAAGGCCTTCAACAGTGCTCCGAGACCAAACCATTGAAATTATTGGTTTTACTGTATCTGTAAAACAGTAAGACAATACCATGCACAGTCTCCGGTGAAGATAGGAGAGCATTGTGACATCCACACTCACTTCTCCCCTCATTATTCCTCACCACATCAGACTGACATGCAGCCATTTCTTGGCAATCAATCAATCTTGCATTTCTTCCCATATAACCTGATGTTGTTGGAGAAACTGCTGGAGATCTGACGTAACCCTGAATATTCCCGATGGAAGCAGTTATTTCGGCAGTGTTGTCATGATCATATACAATATGGACACTTGGATGGGTACTGGAGTAAGATTCTCCATCAAAACCAAAGAGCTACAAAGTTCTCGCCTCGAATGACCGCACAGGATCAGTGATGACTGTCAGAATGGGAGGTCATGGGCCCGATTTGATGTCTCGGAGGGAGGAAGGGCCCAGAGGGTCTTATACTGTCCCCTCCAGTAATGTAGGTGCTAGGTGGATTAAAGCTGAGTGGTGGTCCTAAGCTGAGTGGTGCAGATTGTCAGGATTTAAGGATTTGGCGAAGGGAGTGATGCGTGTGGATCTGGGTGGAGATTGAGAGCAGATGGCTGTGATTTGGGTGCGATTATCCAGCCAGCATTGTCACTGATCTCCATCATCCTGTTTCATTTTCCCAGGAAGCGCAGCTCATCCTCGGACAGCGATTCCAACTCCCCCAATCCCCGCCGATGGACTCCGCTAATGGGGAGGATTTAAGGTGCCTCTAGCTAAATTTGTGATACGTCTGTCAGTTTCTCCACCTTACAGCCTCTTTATACATCTCTTTGGTCATAATTTTAAGCGACCGTTTCTCTTCTGTTTGTCGCCATCATGCAGCCTATCTGAAAGACGTGATGCTCCATGCTAAGTGATGATGGACTCGCCATATGGATTACCAGGAGGTTTCCCAGTAGGGTGTGAGGACTGTGAGCCTGTGTGTCGGCCAGTGAGCCACCCAACGCGCCCATTGGAGGCAAAACATGATGCCATGGGCCATTTCAAATGAGGGAGGGAGGGATGGAGGGAGAGAAGCCACAGCCCATGCTATCCACCCTATTATTGCCTATATGCCACAGCGATTTAGGAGATGTTTTATCTACCATCAAATTTAAATGGGCTCATTGAATCTGTTCAGTTGCCCTGGTTAATGGATCAACCCAAATTCAGATCAATTTGGAAGGACATAAAACATTGGATTATGAATTATATGCCAAGTGCATGTGATGTTTTTGTAGGTTATGAACTTGATAGAGGGCCCATATTATATCTGATGATGTTCTGGAAAATAATCTCCCTATTCTATTCTACTTAAGGGTAATGTATTTTTTTGGTGAAATATGGGCCAGTCAAACACAACATGTTTCCCCCCCTATAGTCATGGTGTCAACGATGACACAAGGGATACGTGATGCTGATATTGCTGAGAGGTGAGAGGCAACCTGTGTACTATTGCCGCCATACGGGTGTCGCAGCTAACAAACTAATCGCAGCTATTGATCATTCATCCAAAAACTCAGCTCAAAGAAATGACAAGGTAGTAGTGCCTATAAGACAAGGTATTGCTATTTTTTCATCTACATAATTTCATGGTGCTGTGAGTAACACAGCACAAGGATCCAACGTCCCGATGACATCACTGGTAGCCATATTCAAACTCATGTATTCTCAATAACGGTCAAACTAAATGTACGTGTGCAAAATGGTTTAGAGTTTTTGGATGTGTGTGAGAATATGTGTAAAATAAATCAGCATTGTTTCTTGGTGAAGTGTCCCTTTAAAATACCCATAAAGAACATAAATGTCTTTTCATTGCTGGCTACTGTGAAATCAACCAGTTCCCAGCATGTGTGATATTTTGTCCCAAGCCTAGAGGTCACAGTTAGGTCAACCAATCTTTCTCCAACAGCACACTTAAAACAAGGTTAATCCTCATACTGTTTGTGCCTTATAAAGGGTTCACTAATCGCAGTGCTCCATTTAAAAGCTCAGAGAGGTTAACTCAAAAGCTTAGAGCAGCAAACACAAATGCCCACTTCTGAAAGACACGCATAGTTACACGTACGCGCACATGCATGTACGTGCGCATGTGCGTCTACGTGTAACTATGAGTGTCTTTCAGAAGTGGGCATTTGTGTTTGCTGCTCTAAGCAGCAAACACACGCACACGCACACACACCAACAACAATCTGCAGAGCCGGCCAAAGGGTGCCTTCAGTGATACAATAAGATACTAATGGAAGTGTTTTTCCAACTTGTTTGATATACTGTACTGTAGTTATTCTCTCAATAATGTCCATGTCCTTGAGAAAAGCAGGAACCACTTAATGTTTCATCTTTTCTTTCTCCAGTTGTCTTTAAACTGAATAGCAAGATTACTAAAGGGTAATTTAATTAAAGTAACATAACACCATCCACCCCACCTCCAATGTTGATTTCACACATGTCAACTGCCAGTCATATCAGATCGTGTCAACAATCATCTTATACTAATGAGAAAAATTACAAGCAGATGTTTCTTTTCTTTAATGATCGGGTCAATTCATTAATAATTTATTTGTGGAATGAGGAAACTGTCAACAGAAGATACGATGAAAATAAACACACACACACACACACACACACACACACACACACACACACACACACACACACACACACACACACACACACCATGTACCACCTCAGGTCCCTTTGCCTCAATCCTTTCTTGCATGCAGCTAGTCTGGTTTGGCAGAAGGACACATAGGGAAAAGTACAGTGTGTGATTGATCTCTGCCCAATCGTCGTGACAGAACCCTCTGTCAGAAACACAGCCTGCAGGAGTTACACCAGCATGAGGTGTTAGCGAAAACGTGCCCCCTCACGACCACCACCACCAGCAGCAGCACCACCACCACTACTATTACTACTACTGCTACTACTACTGTACTACTACTATCACCACCAGCCCCAGAACCACCCACCACCACTACTACTACTACTACTACTACCATCACCACTACCACCACCACCACCATTACCATCACCACCACTACTACTACTACCTACCATCACCACTACTACTACCACCACTACCAAAACCACCAACCTCACCACTACTACCAACAACAACAACAACAACAACAACAACAACAACAACTCCCGTTTTCCTCACCATATTTGTGATCCTGATGTTTCTGATGGTGTCTGACAGGGGGTGAGGGGGACGTGTGTGTGTGTTTGTGAGAAAGTGATATATAGGGCCCAGGGCAGGTGGCTAGCACAGAGCTCTAAATTTGGAAATGTTGGCACCTTAGTAATGGGAAAGAGCAGGCGAGATGAGGCAGGGGCAGGCAAGAGTACAGCTGCCTGATTGGATGGTGCAGCAATGCCAACACTATAGTCAAACAAATGTAAGATGTAGTTGTTTTTGCTAGCAAGCACGGGTGCCTCATCTGTTCATTTGTCTTAATGTTTCCTCCTTCATTACCCTGTTTTACAGAGTTTACATTTCAATGTCACTTTGCAAGGCAGTCATTGGGCGATGTGCAATGTGTAGTTGTTTCCAATGTTTCAAACAACTGTTTCAATTCCATTGCATGCAGCAAACTCAATTAATGTTCTTTGTAATTCTACAATAGTAAACAATGTGAGGCCATGAAGAAACCTCTTGAATATATGCAGCAGTCAGGAGGTTGAAGGTACGCAGCAGTGAGGAGGTTGAAGGTACGCAGCAGTGAGGAGGTTGAAGGTACGCAGCAGTGAGGAGGTTGAAGGTACGCAGCAGTGAGGAGGTTGAAGGTATGCAGCAGTGAGGATGTTGAAGGTACGCAGCAGTGAGGAGGTTGAAGGTACGCAGCAGTCAGGAGGTTGAAGGTACGCAGCAGTCAGGAGGTTGAAGGTACGCAGCAGTGAGGAGGTTGAAGGTACGCAGCAGTCAGGAGGTTGAAGGTACGCAGCAGTGAGGAGGTTGAAGGTATGCAGCAGTGAGGAGGTTGAAGGTACGCAGCAGTCAGGAGGTTGAAGTTACGCAGCAGTCAGGAGGTTGAAGGTACGCAGCAGTCAGGAGGTTGAAGGTACGCAGCAGTGAGGAGGTTGAAGGTACGCAGCAGTGAGGATGTTGAAGGTACGCAGCAGTCAGGAGGTTGAAGGTACGCAGCAGTCAGGAGGTTGAAGGTCCGCAGCAGTGAGGATGTTGAAGGTACGCAGCAGTCAGGAGGTTGAAGGTACGCAGCAGTCAGGAGGTTGAAGGTACGCAGCAGTCAGGAGGTTGAAGGTACGCAGCAGTCAGGAGGTTGAAGGTACGCAGCAGTGAGGATGTTGAAGGTACGCAGCAGTCAGGAGGTTGAAGGTACGCAGCAGAAAGCATACTTTACTAACACATACAGTGTGAGAAACTGAGAAACTCAGCAAAGGTTAATTTCCTCTTCACTGAATAGCAACTCAAATGGTACCCTTGAAATAGAATGATATAATGAGAGAGAGAGGGGGGGGGGGGGACACACGACCACATTAAGGCTTCAGGTTGTTTTTGGAACAATTTCCCTTTTTGAACAGTCGCAGAGGAACTTTGACTCTGTACTATAGGAATAGGAGTATTATGCATAATGAGAGCTTGCCCTGTGAAGAATACATTTGCTGTTGGAAAACATTTTGGCTTCTGCCTTGGGAGCTAATTGAGTACTCCGACAATGCAGTGCTCGGCTGATTCACGCACACACACGGGCGGAAAATTCAATTTCACAGCAGGTTCAGAGCTCTATGAGAGGAGAAGTGAGAGAAAAAGCGAAAAGCTGGATTAAAGAGAGTCTGAGCTGACTATGGCTCTGCGTCTGGCTCAGCAAGTCAGATTATCTTTGCTACGTTGGACTTTATTGACCAAATGACAGTAAACAATATTGTTTATCTTTCCGTCTGTTCCTTCATAACGCCATCCTGTGAGGTTGCATTGATTTCCTGTTTCACGTCGATCTGTATGTATTCAAGCTTGCCTCTCTTCCTACATTGTTTTGCATGTGGGGGCATGGGAGCCCAGGGGGCGGTTCTGCTGAAGGTTTGTCAATGAGGTGGTCTTTGTCAGAGCTTCTCCTCAGCAACAATGGCCGAGCAGGACGGCAGCACAGTGACTCACTGAAAACAGTGATTGTCGACCTCCAATGACAGCCAAATTGATACAACTCAGACCTCGGCTTCATCAGACTCTATCTCAAGGGCCCCTATCTAAGAAGATTATTTTTGACAAAGTCCAGATGTACATAATTGTAGGCCTATATATTGTAGTTGAAGAGATATCACTATCAGTGGAGAAAGTGAAGCCTATGATCTCCATGATCTACACCAGTGGTCACCAACCCGTCGATCTTGATCGACTGGTCGATCTTTGAGACTGTCCCTGTAGATCTTTCCATGAAAATTAAAAATTAATTAATAAAAATTAATGAAGGTAATTAATTATCTTACCCTGAGTCCACATTACAGTTCTACTTTTGTTTGGATGTGAAAAGTGATGCTGCACTTAGCACTGACTGCACTTAGCACTGACTGAGAAAGTACACATTACAGTTCTACTTTATAAAATGCTAATTGTAAATATGTTTGTCAATGTTAATAATATGAGAAAGTCCACATTACAGTTCTACTTTTGTTTTGATGTGAAAAGAGATGCTGCATAAGATGACTGCACTTAGCACTGACTGAGAAAGTACACATTACAGTTCTACTTTTGTTTTGATGTGAAAAGTGATGCTGCACTTAGCACTGACTGCACTTAGCACTGACTGAGAAAGTACATAATAGTTATACTTTGACGTTTTAATGTTGGACCAAAGCATTGCATGTAATTAGAATACAGGCAAATAAAAGTCATTTAGTTTAAAGTACAATCTTGGCTGTCTTTTTCTCTCAACGCTTCAATAGGTAGATCTTGCCTTCACCAAAAAAAAAAAAAGTGATCTTGGGCTTAAAAAGGTTGGTGACCACTGATCTACACTATTCTAATAGTGTAACTTCTAGTGAATGAAATAGTGAAATAAAACGACTCCCCAAACAATTTTGTAGGGACCGCATGGAATAAACAATGACCCTGGACCCCACATTGCAAACCACTGCTCTAGCCCTTTTCACTCCTCCGTGACCCCCCCCCCCCCTCTCTCTCTTCCTGTACGGGGCCACCAGCCCTGACGCTGGCCACAGTACAGGGTCATAGCCATTCACAAAGGGTCGCTCCTTGTGTTTGTCTTCATGACACTATAGCCAGATAATACATGTAGAGAGGATAGATGTCAATGGAAAGGCCCTGCGAGAGAGAAGTGGAAATGGACTACAAAAGAAAGGAGATGGCCTGTACTCAAAAACACAATCTAACAGAGTACACTTATAAAACCCACATTTTGTGCTAGCTGTGCTTCTTCGGTTTATTCAAGGACTAACCAAGGCGACCATGATAAACAATATTCTTGGCGAGGAGAACAGAGGGCCATAAATACATCAACACAAACGTATTTTGCATTCTTCTTTGCATAGCTTGCCGAACTGGAATGTTAACAGAATTCATCAATGGCATTTGTATGTCCTGTATTGCTTTGTGGGTGTTGTTGACAGATCTCTCTCTTTATTTTCTTTCTTTATTTCCTTTTGTTTATTTACACATAAAAACAATTACATACAATAATAATGATTGTAATAATACAATATAATCCACAAAGAAAGGGGCTTGTATGTGGCATTCTCCAAGAAGCTAAATTATTGTATTACCCCCCCCCCCCCCCCCCCCCCCCCGAGTACTAACTACTGACACCACTGTCTCAACCCCCCCCCCCCCCCCCTTGAAAAGAGAGATGCTGCTGAAATAAGCTTCTTGACTGACAAATGAAGACCTGTGTAAGGACCAAAGTGATCGAACTCGAATTTGTGTCGGTGTTCAAATAAAATCGTTTCTATCAAAGGTAGTTTGGTTGTTTCATGTTCGAAGGTGTCTTTGTTGAACCTATTAGCTGTGCTGTTTTGTTCTGCCGTAATGATTGCCTCTGAAGCGGGTTCTTTATTTGCATTGTGTGCCGAGAGTACTTTTCTCTCAGCGGTATGAAAAGCGGCTCTGGAGCTCTGTGTGAGTTGAGGTTCAAAAGGCGAGAGAATTAGCTCCTGGGCACGGCACCGCCGCGATGAACTCAATCTCTCGCTAAATGACTCTTAATTCAGAGTTGCCCTTTTCTATCAGAGAATACCGGGACATTTAGCATTTAGCGCTGGGGGTGTTATAGATTATAGGGCCGGAACTCGCGGACTCTGAGAGGAGACGATGCGTCGTGCTAGTTGCAGTGTGGGGGCGGCAGCAACGGGAAGGAGAAGCAAAGATGATGAAGGCCCTTTCAACGATTCCATCCACCGAGCGATAGGAACCATGCATCTAGCTACACTAAACACATAGCAACGATCTCTCTCTCTCTCCATCTCTTCCCCCCTTCGCTCTCTCTCTCTCTCTCTCTCTCTCTCTCTCTCTCTGTCTCTTTCTCTCTCTCTCTCTCTCTCTCTCTCTCTCTCTTTCTCTCTCTCTCTCTCTCTCTCTCGCCCCGCAGCTTTCTGTGCTGGGAGCTTTCTGAGTTGCTAATGTTACTGCCCTTGTGTTACACGCCAACAAGGCTGCAGCGTTCCACAGTATGGAGGGTGAAACATACATACAGAGAGAGGGAAAGAGATACTGTAGACTAAACAGGGCATCACAGTTCAGACAAGGTCCCCTGGACAAAGACGTCAGGTTCATCGCCTCATCTGGAGGATGCTGTGACCACGTGGCTCCATTAGTCTATATGTTTCCCTTTTAAAGGCCCTTAAAAAAAAGGCCCTTTGTGAAAAACCTTTCAGTACGGTCCAGGTCTCTGGTGTGCCTACAAACTGTGAAATAAGACAACCCGGTCCGTATTCAGAAACTTTAACGTCTTTAACATTTATTTTCAACAAAAAACATGTTTAGACGACCTCAAATACCTTTACCTTTTTAACTTGCTGAAAAGGACTACAAAATTACACATTTTAAGGTCCTTGGTATTTATTTAACACCAAGAACAACAGAGAGCCCAGACAGGTGAGTGGGTTGCTTTATTTATCTCTGCTACACATTCCATTGCTACAGTATTCAAAGACAGGATGCCTCCTTTATCATGCATTCTTCGATGGAACCTTAGAGCTTAGTGCCACCCTTCACCCTCTCTATTTTATTTTATTTTCATCCCCATTCCTTTAATGGAGCCAAAAGTGAAAGGTTTAACACAGGGAAGGATTTAGACAAGAGAAAGTTCACAAGTTTCTTTCTGTGTCATCGTGCCACAATCCCCCCCCCCCCCCCCCCCCCCCCCCCCCTGCCTCCCTTAAGACACAATCCTTTGCCATCAGTCGTCTCTCTCTACGGAACTGTCACCCAGGCATATGTCGGAGTTATTCTGTCATGTCACGTTTGGTGAACTTTAAGATGCCATGACCTGCTTCCTGTCGCCCGAGGGTAGGTGGGTGGGTGGGTTGGGTGGGTTGTGGGGGTGGAGGGGTGGGGTGTTTGTGTGTGATGGGATAGGATAGGATGATGACGGGAGGTGCACTGGTGCACACAGCATCCCTACTGGGGTCTCTAGGGTCAGGTGTAAGTGCACAGCCGACGTATGGTCATGTTAATACTTACAAGTCGTTACGTTATTTATTTTTTTATTCTTCCCTCGCAGTTGTCGCACGCTCTCCCCGGCGTTTGCTCTGATTCGGGTTCCCAGCTCTCACTCCCGGCCGCGTGACTTAATCAGCCTGACAGACTGTGTGCGCCTGGGGAAAACCTCTCTCACTCCCCAGTCCCCCTTCTCCTCAAGTTTACGCTCCCCGTGACAAACTCGCCCTGGCACCTTTCGCAATGCAGCGATCTCTGTCGGAGGCCCACTGTGGTCCTTTCGCACACACACACACACACACACACACACACACACACACACACACACACACACACGCACGCACGCACACACACACACACACACACACACACACACACACACACACACACACACACACACACGCACACACACACACACACACACACACACACACACACATACACACACACATACATAAATAAACACGGCATACTATGTCCTGTAGAGTAGGCTATGCATACAAGCATGTATGCCCGCACGCACGCACACACACACACCACACACACCACCACACACACACACACACACAATCACACACACAATCACACACACTTACAGTACACTCATACGCACATCCACATAAATACTGTACAAGCAGGCGCATATATACACAAATATGTGCACACACAGGGAAACACAAACAAATGTTGGACACGTATTTGCGCACAAGTATGAAAAACATACAGTACATACAGGGTGGCAAAGATACAGTACAAACACCCAGTCCCTTAGACGTGCATATAATGGCATACTACCCTCGATACCCTCCTCAGCCCACTGCACTGTACTGTGAAATAGCCTCTGTGCATTCTGAAGTGGCAGCCCTGCTGATTGGCCGTTGTTATTGAGTGACGCTCTCAATTATCTCTCGTTGGAGTCTCGTGGCGTCTGACCTCTCGGCTTCTTTTCCAGA
Source organism: Notolepis coatsorum (assembly GCF_963971535.1). Taxonomy (NCBI): domain Eukaryota; kingdom Metazoa; phylum Chordata; class Actinopteri; order Aulopiformes; family Paralepididae; genus Notolepis; species Notolepis coatsorum. Next base: position 212,127,102 of record NC_140165.1, on the reverse strand, counting down.
GCTCATAATGAAAGCAGCGGGATATCAGTAGCCACGGCGCTCGCTGACCTTGGCCGGAGCCCAACAACACAGTCTGGCTAACAACACAGTGGAGAAAACTTCCTCCTGCTGTGGAGAGCCTCATAGATATATATCACTAGATGACTCACCCGTGCTGCTGGCCAACGGAGACCGACGTTGCCACATGGCGGCCATCTTGCGTGGGTGGAGCATGCCCACTCATAACATGCATGTCTATGGTACATGTACTATTGAAATAACCATAGCTTGCAACATTTTCAACCGATTGGTTTGTTAAAAACGTCAGATATGTAGTTATTATACTGCATACTTATAATGGACTTTCATATAATTTTTGTTTTATAAAAAATAATTACTCCAAGCAAAAATCATAGCCACGTTAATAACGTATGTATTAAACCAAACCGTTTGTAAATCTGTCAAGATTTCAGCGAGTTAAGAGTATTTTAGTTTGTGCATATCATCACCTTAAAGCAGTAGTCCACTCAAGCAAGATGGACACCGGTGAACTACGTGGGAGACTCCGCCTTGAGCCATCTAGTGTTTATATATCTATGGAGAGCCTCTCCCCACAGGGCTGGGACTCTGTTTAATTCAGTGACGCGACGGCACCTCCTCAGCATCCTCAAATGCTTAATCTGTAGAAACCGACAAAAAAAACAGTTTCAGTTCCCCTGTGTTGGCAAGCCGCCTCTGTAACAACCGTACATAATTTCTCTTTTCTTTTGTCTCTCACTTCACCGGTCCTGTGCTAGAATGATACGATAAGGATGACTCGGGTGTCATCGTAAAGCCATTACAACGTTGTTGTTATTCTTTGTACTTTTTGTTTACCCAGGGGTAGGTTGGCTGAGCACAGACTCTCTTTTTCAGAAACGCCCTGCTACACGCTCACACCTGGGAGCCGCCCACAGTACAACACAGTCTGAACACTGTTGGCCACTGAGCAGCTCCATTGGAACAGTTAAGGGTTAAGTGCCTTGCTCCTGGGCATTTCAACAGTGGGTATTGAGGGAGTGGAGAGTATTAGGCCTGAGTGCCTGTCTGTCATTGTATGTTGTTACTGTGTACTATTTGATACTGATGTTGTATGTATTGTTGTCCGATGAGTACAGTGCCATGAACAGGAATCTCCGCCCTGGGATTTTTTATTCACTTCCCCTACCAGACTTTTCCTGCCGGTCTAGGGGATCGAACCCTCGGCACTCTCGGTCACAAGCCTGCCCCTCTAACCTTGAGGCCATGGCTGCTGCTCTGCCACTGGGTGACAAATCGCATCTCAGAAGTAGGTGCTGTGCTGAACTTCTTCCACGCTGCCTTCCATCCTTGTCACGTCATTCTACGCTTCGCTCATAATCTTCAATCACTGCTTCCAGAAGGGTGGTTGTCCTTGCAGCCGACACTATAGCTGGTTGGAAATAGGTAAACTAACTAGTAGTCTACTGTAGACCACATGGCATTCTGTTAGAGGTATTTTCAGTCTTAGGGTGATATTTCACTTAAATTCCACAAGGGTAGTGTCTAGATGTTCTTTGGCCTCTGTCTGTACTCTCTACTACTGTCTGTACTCTCTACTACTGTCTGTACTCTCTACGACTGTCTGTACTCTCTACTAATGTCTGTACTCTCTACTACTGTCTGTAGTACTCTCTACTACTGTCTGTACTCTCTACGACTGTCTGTACTCTCTACTAATGTCTCTACTCTCTACTGTCTGTACTCTCTACTGTCTCTACTCTCTACTGTCTGTACTCTCTACTACTGTCTCTACTCTCTACTGTCTGTACTCTCTACTGTCTGTACTCTCTACTGTCTGTACTCTCTACTGTCTGTACTCTCTACTGTCTGTACTCTACTACTGTCTCTACTCTCTACTGTCTGTACTCTCTACTGTCTGTACTCTCTACTGTCTGTACTCTCTACTGTCTGTACTCTCTACTACTGTCTCTACTCTCTACTGTCTGTACTCTGTCTGTACTCTACTGTCTGTACTCTCTACTGTCTCTACTCTCTACTGTCTCTACTCTCTATTGTCTCTACTCTCTACTGTCTGTACTCTCTACTGTCTGTACTCTCTACTGTCTGTACTCTCTACTGTCTCTACTCTCTACTGTCTGTACTCTCTACTGTCTGTACTCTCTACCGTCTGTACTCTCTACTGTCTGTACTCTCTACTGTCTCTACTCTCTACTGTCTCTACTCTCTATTCTCTACTGTCTCTACTCTCTACTGTCTCTACTCTCTACTGTCTGTACTCTCTACTGTCTCTACTCTCTACTGTCTCTACTCTCTATACTGTCTCTACTCTCTACTGTCTGTACTCTCTACTGCTGTCGCTACTCTCTACTGCTGTCTGTACTCTCTATACTCTCATTGAGGAAGCTACTTTTCTCTTTGCCTCAGGGTCTTTTTCCTTTCAAATGAGTTGAAACAGCATTTAACTCAGTCAGTTCACGCTCCAACAAGATGCTTTTGCATTTCGAAACTGTCGGGTATTAAACTGTGTGGGTGTCAAGCAAGAAAGACTGTCAGGCTTTAAAACTGTGTAAGACCCAGGCCTAGAACCACACTCTGAGAGAGGGAACTGCACCCTGAGAGGGAGGTTTGCCCTGAGTGGGAGGTTCGAAGGGTCAAAGTGGGTATCAAACAGGAGGGAAGACTGTCAGGTTTTAAACTGTGGATACCAAACAGAAGGTAAAGACGACTTTGAACTGTTAAACAGTAATCCGGAACTATTTTATTGCACTGTAAAAAACTGTGATTTTATAGTATGTCTGCACTTTATGTGCTCATGTCTACTAAAACTGAATCAAAACATAAACAAGGTGGCCTGTATATCTGCATTATTTTATCCCACTTCATGCTTTGCTCTTGCTGCTTGTTTTACACAGATTTGGATGTCTTATTTCTTACTGATGTAAATCACTTTGAATAGCAATCCCCTGTATGAAAGGTGCTATACAAATAAAGTTATTATTATTATTATTATTTCTTTTTGGGCTCTTCTAAATGTCCTTTTTCTGTGTGAATAATCGTTATTCTTCCTTCGAGCCCCCCCCCCCAGTTTACTCACATGCCATGTTCCCTCTATCTCTTTTGTTTTAGTCTCTTTCTTTCTATGCTTGTCTCAAGTCTTTCTGTTAGAGAGAGAGAGAGAGAGAGAGAGAGAGAGAGAGAGAGAGAGAGAGAGAGAGAGAGAGAGAGAGAAAGAGAGAGGAGAGAGAGAGAGAGAGAGAGAGAGAAGAGAGAGAGAGAGAGAGAGAGACAGCTCTTGTTTGGTTCCCCCATTGACCTGCCTGTCTGAGTGGGTCTGTGTGCTGGGCAGCTCATGCTGATTGCACCTGACAACTCCCCCCGACGTTCCCTCTCTCTCCTCCATCCATCCCTCGTCATTCCCTTTCACATGTCTAAGCATTTAATGGCATAAGCTTACGAAGGCCTCTTCCGGAGCTACTTGCGCATCTTTGTTTTGTGTCTATGTAGACACCTGAATATGTCTAACAATAATGCAACCTAATTCCTTGTACTCTACTGTGTTCAGGATAACGTTGTGTAAACTCCCCTTTCTAACATTGACATTTAATAGTGGAGCATGCACTGGACTGCCGCCAGGGGGAGCTGGTGTGGCGTTGGGCAGGATAGACAACAGAAGAAGAAGGGCTGGCTAAAGGCAGAACTCAGACAGCGGAACAGCCTCTTCATCGTTTCGAGACAGAAGCAAGCGTACGCGTAGAGCGGAGCTCTAGACACTAAGGACACGCGAGATATGACCCCCGTCACGGGGCGGGTTAGTAATGTCGTATGCGATAGCTTAGCTTCCAGTTAATGCTAAAGAGACATTGTGAACAAAGAAGCAGACGTGTTACTGCCGAAGAGTGTGGTAGATATTGCACACATTGCGTTTTAGTTAAAGTATAGGCGACAGGACAGGGGATCGTCTCGATCCACAGTTTAGCTTCAGTTAGGCCTAGCACCACAGTTTAGCCCGCGTGTCGCAGCAGCGGACTCCTCGACGGACGCCACCGGACTACACCCACCTCCAGCCGTCGCCTGCCTAACGTCAACCCAGCCCGCCCCTGCCTGTCACAGGCCCTTGGTTAAGTACACACAAGCCAGTTACAGTGAGCACTCCGAGTGCTGGAGCCTGGGGTAAACATTATCTTCGTGCGGCGCGTGCCCTTTCAGAGGCGAAGAGAATCAGTACTTTGAACTGGCCCGTGTACCATTGATTAGGGGACGCCCCGACGTTTGTTATTTTTGGGGACTGCCGGCTTAGACAGGCTTTTTGTTTCAACTGTGGGCCCACTGTATTTTCTGATTAAATGTGTTGTGTAAGCGGGGAAGAGCTTTAATCATTGTGTTGTGTAAGCGGGAAGAGCTTTAATCATTGTGCCTCGTGTAGGTGGGAAGAGCTTTAATCATTGTGTTGTGTAAGCGGGAAGAGCTTTAGTCATTGTGCCTTGTGTTGACAAGAGGATAGTAGCTTCAGTAAAGAGAACTAAATGGGATCACTGTGTGCGTGTCTGTTAATGTGTTGTCTTGTTTAACCCCTTATTTTCGGGTAAGGTATATTATTGTTTAACCCCTTCTTACCCACGGCCTATACATCATTGGGACAGGTCTCTGCTCATCAGCAATGAAAGGTACTGCTTTGGGGAGAAAGTATATCATCTATCACTACTGTCACCGGGTGTGGGAGGGTGCGGGAAGTATTAGGTGGGTGTGTGGGGAATTACTGTGAGTCGCCCTGGAGGGCAAGAAGGACCAGCGCACCACCCCTAGGTTAGTAAATCCTAGGCCCCATCCACTCCCTCTGCTAAAGCTCCACTCTAATACTCCTGCACTACAGTCGGGGACTCAGCCGGACTCAGATCTGCTGCGTTCCTACTACCTGGTGTGTACATCTACTCTCATAAAGTAGGGATACTCCACCCTGCTACATCAAGAAGAGGAGAAAAGGGTGAGATTTCACTTAAATTCGGCAAGGGTAGTGTCTAGATCCCACCATCCGGGATGACGTTTTGACAGGGGTCGTCACTCCTTTGTTGATCTGCAAAGCCGCCAAATCATCATAATAATTTTCACCTAAAATGTTGTCTATCCCTTACTACTATACCTTACTTATTAAAGTCTCACTACTCGGAAAATCCACTGAAATGCATAGATATTCTTCTTGTTGATATATTAAATGAAACTCAAAATCGACATAGGTGTGACCTGAGCGCCCCCTACTGGTTGAGTATTGTTATTGTGCATGTAACCCCGGTGACAGATTTGGCTGTCGCCTTCACGATGGTGGCAAAGGCCACACTCTACTTCATCTGTCCATCCCTCCGACCAACTGGGATTTAGACACTACCTTCTGTCAGCTTGACCTTGGCCTCTGTAGAGTCCCACCATGATTGCCCTCCTCCGGACGAGCCGCGTTGATGGTGCCGGGTGTTCCCCCAGACAGGCACGTGCACACATAGAGCCCAAGGGGTGCTTGAGCACCTGCCTTTTTGAGCCTCATAAAAAAAGTGCCCTTTAAAATAAAAAAAATAAAAATAAAAATATTTATATTTATTTATTTTAAAGGTCACTTTTTTTACGAGGCTCAAAAAGGCAGGTGCTCAAGCACCCCTTGGGCTCTATGTGTGCACGTGCCTGTCTAATAATATATATATATATTCTTTTTGCCGTTACGCATATAGACTGCCCTTCCAACTGAAAAATGTCACGATAGAATAAAAATATTAGGTAAAGAGAGAGAGATGCCCCATATTCCATTGCAGTTTGCACGGCCTCCTCAGTGTGCCTCTCCGCGGACCTATATATTTTATGCATAGCGTGGGTGGTGATGATGATGAAGATAGAAACCGCTGTGGCGCATAGTTGAATGCTGGTATTACACTCATTGAGGGACACGAAGAAGTCAAGTCCGATGGGATTTGGGAATCTCAAATACAAATCGGGATTTGAATAAAAAAATGCATTTATATTAAACAATACAGAATATACAGCACTTCTTGGGGTCTGTAGGGTAAGCACGTATTCCCTCCCCCCTGAACATTTATGGAGATGTATGGGCCTTTTAAGTCAGTGATAAAAGTGGCTTTCAAGGATAAGTGAGCTCCTGCACTGATTATTATAGTTCAATATTCAATATTTGATCACCAAAACCCCCCAAAAAGCATAAAAAGCCCCCCCGCCCGAAAAGGGCCCTTAAAAATCGGGCTTGCGCACTACGCGTGCTCGGTTAAAACACACACAGGTATAGTGCCCTTTTCAGCCTTTGAGCACCTGCCCCTCTAAAGTCCTGTGCACGTCCCAGCTACGTGCGTGTCTTTGTTTTGGGTGTTCGTCATGAGGTTCTGAGGAGTCAGGAGAAGGAGGTTCTGAGGAGTCAGGAGAAGGAGGTTCTGAGGAGTCAGGAGAAGGAGGTTCTGAGGAGTCAGGAGAAGGGAGTTCGTCGTGAGGTTCTGAGGAGTCAGGAGAAGGAGGTTCTGAGGAGTCAGGAGAAGGAGGTTCTGAGGAGTCAGGAGAAGGGAGTTCGTCGTGAGGTTCTGAGGAGTCAGGAGAAGGAGGTTCTGAGGAGTCAGGAGAAGGAGGTTCTGAGGAGTCAGGAGAAGGAGGTTCTGAGGAGTCAGGAGAAGGGAGTTTGTCGTGAGGTTCTGAGAAGTCAGGAGAAGGAGGTTCTGAGGAGTCAGGAGAAGGGAGTTCGTCGTGAGGTTCTGAGGAGTCAGGAGAAGGAGGTTCTGAGGAGTCAGGAGAAGGATTTTCTGAGGAGTCAGGAGAAGGAGGTTCTGAGGAGTCAGGAGAAGGGAGTTCGTCGTGAGGTTCTGAGGAGTCAGGAGAAGGAGGTTCTGAGGAGCCAGGAGAAGGGCGTTCGTCACAAGATGCCGATGGGTTCTCTCTCTGTTCTCCATTTTCATTAGGAGTAATGATTCAAATGAAAACATATTTCCCTCTTCTAAAAGTGGCAATTTGCCTTTGTAATGGACGTGTCCTCCAGGACCGCCATCTATTTCCTCCACTCTCGTCCTCCTTCTCTCCTGCTCCTTTTTCTTCTCATTTCTAGGCCGATAATTTCCACTTTATTTCCATTAGGCTGTTTGTTCACAGCTTTCCGTCGCCGTGTTTTATTAGAACTGTCGGCCTAACTGATATGGCACATCAACTCTGCCCAGCCAACACTGGCCCCCTCCCTTCCCCTCCCACGGAAAGGTGTCCTACTTTTTTTGTAAGGGGGGGGGGGGGGGCAGGAGACATTACAATTAAGGTGGCGACACAGACTCCCTGGTGGCTACGCTCAGGGACCCACTGGCCTGTCAGAGGGGAAGCAGGCCCTCACCTCGAGGGAGCTCCGGGCCTGTCGGAGGGAAGCAGGCCCTCACCTCGAGGGAGTTCCAGGTTGAAATCTGGTTCACGTCTCGGTGGGGGAACACCGCGGCTCCCGCTCCATCATTAATTCAGGGATAACAGATTCTGGAGGCGAGAGCCTCCATCCGTCTCTGCACCGTGGGCTGCACCAAAACAAGTCCCCTTGGTCTCCGTCTCATACTCTGTCTGTCTCTCTTTCTCCCTCCGTCTTTCTCTATCCTTCTTTCTTTCTCTATCTTTCTTTCTTTCTTTCTTTCTTTCTTTCTTTCTTTCTTTCTTTCTTTCTTTCTTTCTTTCTTTCTTTCTTTCTGTGTCTCCCAGTCTCTCTCTCTCTCTCTCTCTCTCTCTCTCTCTCTCTCTGTGTGTCTCCGTCTCCGTCTCTCCTGTATGGCACGTACTGTACGATTAGGATCTTTATCTCATGCCGAACTGACACACGCTGTGCCATATGGAAACCCGCACATACCAAAATGTCCAAGGCGCGATAAGCATTTTTCTGATGACACGGTTGCCGGCTAAAAAGAATGGCCCCACGGGCGGTACAGAGTCAGGTCAAATTAGAGACGCACTTTTGTTTACGATATCCTCTCTCGCTGTGACCTGCTGTGGATGCTGCATCCGCACATGTTCGGATTTACCATACCTTATTAAGTGTGGAATGTATCAGGGTGTCTTTTTAGAAGGACTGGTCAGTCTGCTTGACCGCTACCCGTAATTGGCCTTGAGTCTTTTGATGGTGTCTAGTTCCTTTCCATTATTTTTCAAGGTTTGCATGCAAGAGACCGCTTCTGAGGGAGCGGGTGGCCATAAAGAGAGGCCGCAATGTTACATTTCTTTACTTTTCCCTCCATTTGCTGTAGCGCTGACACTGCCTCTCTCTCTCTCTCTCTCTCTCTCTCTCTCTCTCTCTCTCTCTCTCTCTCTCTCTCTCTCTCTCTCGGAACGTCACCACTTGTGTTGCAGAGCTGTTCATTCTCCACATAGACCCAACGGAGGTAATGATCAAAGGGCTCCCGGAGCTGAGCGATAATGCTGTTTTAGAGTACAATCACAACAATAGATGCCAAGACCGTCACAAGCCCTGTCCTCTAGCTAATGCCAAAGGGGATCTCATTTATCACCATCTCTTTATGCGTACAGTGTTGCTGAAGGATGCCAAAATGTTGGCGCAATATCTGTTTTTAACTAATTGAACAACCGTGCCAATTTCCTTAATACACAGCACTGTTTTAATTTGTTTCTGAAATATGTAGGCAGTTCATTAATAATGATTTCATGACATAATCTATTACTATCATTGCTTGATGAATGAGAGCCATGGTACCAGACATTTCGGGGAAGGCAGTGGGATACCTCTAAGATGGGTTGGGGGGGGGGGCTTAGCATGGAGGAAGAGTTACAGGAAGCACACAGATGAGGAGTGACAGCAGACTCCGAGCCATTAACTCTCCAGTAAGCGTGGAGGAGCACACCCATCTGGAGGGCACGGAGGAGACCCGACATCGTAGTCCCTCCGTCCCAAATCTCTGATAATGGCCATCGTCTCCCCTTTGCCGCAAACCCACACCGTCAGGGGTAATAGCCCAAAAGGTTTTACGGCTGTGCCATAGCAAAGTGCCTTTTTTATTTAATGAAAGCCTCGTTAATAATTAAAGGCTGAGAGACCTGGGGGAGGTTTAGGGGCCATTCGGCCAGGGTGATGGGGGGGTGGGGTGGGGAATTGGTGACACCTCTGAACATCCCACTGTGCACTGCCGTGATCAACTTTAGATGCCCCTCTGAATATTTAATGCCCCGTCACACCGGGTGTCAGAGAGTGCCGGGGCCTCGTGGCGTGCACCGTGTTCACCGCTGCCGCCGGGTCACAGGACAGAATACACTAAAAGTCACACAAGGGCATTTAACAAGGGGGGTGGGGGCAAAGGAGAGAAGAGAAAAGTCTGTTATTGCTCCACTAGTACGAACCGGATTGTGTCCGGCGTCAATGGAAAAGCAATGAGAGAAGCGTTTTAAACCGTGCAAGTCAAGCTGGTAAGAGACAGATAGGCAAACAATGTGGGGTAATACAATTAGCATACGACGAAAGCGAGGGGAATAATCACGTTCACGCTCACACACACACACACACGCACGCACGCACACACACACACACACACACACACACACACACACACACACACACACACACACACACACACACACACACACACACACACACACACATTGGTGGTGAGGATTAGGACTGCAAGCTTCAGATACGTTTTAATTTCTGACAACAATCCTCTTCCTTTTTTTTTGCCTTTTCTCTTCCCCTCTTCCAAGCAGGAACTATCTTTGTTTGCCTCATGGGGGCATTGTGTTGTGATGTTCCTAACCAGACAACTAGTGGATAACATAGCATCGATTGGGAGGAAAATACCCTGTTGTCAGCCCAAAACCTACAACAGTAGGCTTACCTAGATACCTCCAAACGCCACTTTGACGTTTATCAGCAAACCGGTGAAAACCTCTCACTGTATTTAAATTCCCCTCCTCTTCCCATCCCCACAGCATTTTGTCTACATTAACAGAACACTGTGCGCCTCCCGCAACCCCACCGTAGACCGCGGAGCGACCCTTTCACGTAAGAGACGGTTTTGTCAGACATCACATACCCAGATCAGAGAGAGAGAGAGATCAGCCCCACTTCCAGTGTGTGAAACACCTGACAAGTTCCCATTTCCCAGAAAGCGCCTCAAGGATGTCTGTGATGAAACAGGGCCCCAAATTGGGGTGAACCGGAGCACTGAGCCCCTGTGAGCGAGAGATTCACCTGGGATGATGACACCGCTGAGCAAGGGGGTGGGGCAATTAATGGTCCATTTGAAGAGGAGCTACGCTCACGGGTTTCACTTCCTGCTCTTAAAAAGGAGATGAGTTGATCATGGCGGGAGCTGTCTATCAGGCCTGGCATTCTCTCATAGGGCTCTGTCCACTTATCCATCGTTGCACGGACCAGTAACATTATCGCTTTAGATAAGGCTTCAATAAACTGCACATGGCTTTTAAGGCCCCCCCCCCTCCCCTCTCTCACCGCTCTAATCCAATCTCTGACGTGGAGCCGGTTCATCACTGTGCACTGCAGTGATTTCATGTGTCCCTAAATGCTTTCTGTTACACAGGGACATAATGGAAGGCCTCCCGTCGCTCCCGCACGCCCTTCTGGTCCGCGGTAAACCGTTTGCTTTGGGATTCTCTGAAATGAGTCTGTTTTGTGAGGTATTATGATTATGATTAAATCAGGTTTTAGCAGGAGAAGCAGGGGGGGGGCAGTTTTGTATTTTGTTAGCCAGCACACTGCCATTTAGCGCTGGGCCATGGCCAAGAAATAGTGGCGATCTGTGATGACTCCATGTGACTCCCCTGCGATCAGCACTAATGTCCCCCAGGGGTTGAGCAATGACCACTGTCAATCCACCCGGGAGGGCGGCCAGATGGAAACCCCTGCCAGCAGATATGAAAGGATAGCAAATCATTTAAACTCCCCAATGTGCATTAGCATTTGTTTCTTCCCCAATGCCTGGGCCTGGGCATAGAAAATCCCAGACAATAATATTAAATTGCAAAAAAAAAGAAAAAGATTAAATAAAATATCAGCGGTGTGATGAGGGCTTTTCGACCATTAATTCTAGTTTAATTCACTATGTTTACTCCACAAGGATTTCTAACAGCCACTCGAGGTGCGGCGATAGAAGAAAGGAGGAGAGCAGCGTGGACCCAGGCTAGTGACATTATATCGGGGGATTACCCAGAGCAGATCCTGCTTCTGACACCACGTTATTACTGCATGCAAAAATAGGCCTGCTTTGTTCCCACTGAGTGGGCAAAGTGAACGGCAGCAGTAGCGTATTAAAGTCACATCTGAGGCGCACGCTTCCAATCGATGCCGCTATTTTCTCATACCAGGTTTTATCCATGTGTGGGGATCGATTCCAACCAGGATTTATAGCATGTTATAGATCAACGTATTCTATCCTGCCTTCAATGCTCATAGATCCGTGAGGTGCTCAGTAGCACCCCCAGAAGGAGAGCCTTTGAAGTGGAGGCATGGGAAATGGCAGAGTGACAGATTGCTCACTGGTAACACAAGGTGGGGGGGGGGGGGGGGGCAGGGTAGAGAGACATAGAGAGGGACAGACGGAAGGACTATGCCAGACCGTCTGGCATTCCATAGAGAAAGAGAGAGAGTTTGTGTGTGTGTGTGTGTGTGTGTGTGTATGTGTGTGTGTGTGTGTGTGTGTGTGTGTGTGTGTGTGTGTGTGTGTGTGTGTGTGTGTGTGTGTGTGTGTGTGTGTGTGTGTGTGTGTGTGTTGTGTGGGTGTGTGTGTTGTGTGTGTGTGTGTGTGTGTGTGTGTGTGTGTGTGTGTGTGCATGAGTGTACACATGTACATGTATGTGTTTCTGATGAGTGTGTGAAGGGGGTTTCAGACTAAAATGGGTTGGTAAACAACTCCATAATGACACAGAGCCACAGGCCTGACACTGAACTCTTCTGGGGGCCAATGGGGGATTTTCCTGTGGACGTGCAAACCCAGCGGCACCATCTGACATGTTTCCTACGCTCGGTGTCGAACACTCCGGCTTTTCCTGAAACAAATCCTCGAATTAGGCGGGGAGACGATGGCACGGTGCCAACCTCATTGTTGCCGTATGTGGGGATCGGTGAGGGCTGGGGGGGGGTTGGCGTCGGAGGACGCTGTCTGGCCCCCGATTCTTCGATTCGGATCCTGCCTGAATGGGCCCGTTCTCCTCGCCGCCTAATTGTCTTAGTGGGACGAGCAGGTGGTTCTAAGCATCATTTGGCAACTGGTGCGTTGGGTCAACACACACAGGGGTGACGGGGGATGCGGCGGGGGGGGGCAGGGGCACGGCTGAGTTAGGCCTCTCATTCATTCTCAGATCCACTCCATTCCCCTGGGCAGATTTAAAAAGTTTTAGTCTTGGACCAAGAGAAAGTTTGCAGTGCTGTTGTGTCTGATGTGCTGAATAAAACATCTTTCGGTATCAGTGCCCAGATCAAATAGCTCTTCCAAAAGCCAAGCATCTCAGCAATGTGGCCTGGTTCCCTTGTAGTGATCTGTTTCCGCTCCCTCCATTAGGAAGACGCCAACATCCCTTCACTCTCAACACTATTTGAAAACAAGTTTTTAACCCGACACATTAAAAATCACATGAGCTGCATCAGCGCAAAGACCGTCCCACGTCCAGGTAGATTAGGGTCACAGTTCACCGTCTCATCAGTAGCGGAGCACGTTATAATAGAGTCCAAATGCATGCAACAGTCAAGTCAAGTCAAGAGTTTTATTTGTCACGGCATACAAGTATACAATGAAATGCGGGTGGTCTTGCCCGCAACGATGTGCAATACAGTAGTAACAACATATAATAGAATCCAATAAAACAACATTGTGCAATAAACAAGTAACAGTAGGGCATATCGGTATTTGTACATAGTTATTTACATATTTTATACAATCTCAGGTTATGCTATTTTTAAAGTGACCTTTCCTTAGTGGCCATAAGTGTGGGCGTGTGCAGCATGAGTGTGTGCTTGCTCATGTTAAAGTGGCTGCTAGTGTGTGAGCGTGTACAGTGTGTGTGTCGTGGGTGTGCTCATGTGTGCTTGTGTGTGTAGAGTTCAGTGTTCAAGGCTCTGATGGCCTGGGGGAAGAAGCTGAGCCGAAGCCTCTCTGTCCTAGTAGCTGGGGTCCGCAGGCGTCTGCCTGACCTCAGCAGCATGAACAGGATGTTGTTGGGGTGGTGTGGGTCTTTCATTATTCTACAGGCTCTGGATTTGCACCTCTTGTTGTATAGAACCTGCAGGGGTGGTAGTGCAATACCCGTGGTACGCTCGGCTGAGCGCACCACTCTCTGTAGGGCCTTCTTGTCCTGTGCTGTGCTGTTTCCATACCAGGCAGTGATGTTTCCAGTCAAGATGCTCTCTACAGCTCCAGAGTAGAAGGACTGGAGTATCTTCCCAGATACTCTGAACTTCCTTAACTGTCTCAGGTGGTAGAGGCGCTGCTTCGTAGGCCTTCTCGTCGTTGTCCGAGATCAGCCCCACCACCACTGTGTCGTCCGCAAACTTCACTATGGAGTTGGAGCTGAACTTGGCCACACAGTCGTGTGTGTATAGTGAGTACAGCAGGGGGCTCAGAACACAGCCCTGGGGGGACACGATGCTCAGGATGATGGTGTTGGAGGTCTGACCCCCCACCCTGACCGCCTGGGGCCTTTCGCTCAGAAAGTCCAGTATCCAGGCGCTCAGAGCGGAGCTCAGACCCAGCTCGATCAGCTTGTCCACCAGTCTGGTGGGGACTATGGTGTTGAACGCTGAGCTGTAGTCAATGAACAACAGTCTCACATAGCCCCCCTTCTGGCGGTCAAGGTGAGAGAGGGTACTGTGCAGTACTTGGGAGACCGCATCGTCAGTGGACCTGTTTGGCCTGTATGCAAATTGCATGGGGTCCATATCACTGGGGAGGGAAGCACAAATGTGATCCTTGACCAGCCTCTTGAAACATTTCATGGCCACAGAGGTGAGTGCCACCGGTCTGTAGTCATTGAGACATGTTGGGGAGGGCTTCTTTGGTACAGGGATGATGGTAGACATCTTGAAGCAGGCAGGGACCACTGACTCCGCCAGGGATTGATTAAATATGGCGGTGAACACTGGGGCTAGCTGGTTGGCACAGGACTTAAGTATGCATCCTGTTATACCATCTGGGCCAGCAGCTTTTCTGGTGTTCACCTGCATAAATGCTCTTCTCACACTGTGTTCCGACAACAAGAGAGCGTTCCCGCCCCCCCGCGGTTGCCCCCCCCCCCCCTCCTCCACAACAGCCGGCACGCCAGTGACGTCACTAGCCGTTGAGCTAGCGGCGCCACTGTCTACACCAAACCGAGCGTAGAAAGAGTTGAGTTTGTCCGCGAGAGAGGCGTCGTCGCTCCCCATTGAGGGGGCACTGACTTTGTAGTCAGTTATTGTCCTCAGTCCCCGCCATAAGCCTCTTGTGTCGTTTTGTGCCATTTGTGTCTCCAGTTTATCAGCATATGTCCGTTTTGCAAGTTTTACAGCCTTGCGCAGAGTATAGACTGAAGCCTTGTACTCTTCCATGTTTCCTGACTCTCTGCCCAGGTTGTAAGCAGTGGAGCAGGATTTCAGAGCTGCTCTGATAGTACTGTCCACCCACAATTTCTGGTTTGGGAACACCCGCACCTTCTTTGTGGGTACAATACTATCAGCCAGTGTTGTGATGAAGCAGATCGCTGTCGGCGAATTCGCTGACGTCACTGGCGCTTCCTTGAAACATATTCCAGTCAACATCCTCGAGCGCATCCTGAAACGTGGCCTCTGATTGGTCGGTCCATTTTTTTGTCTCACGTGGCGCCAGCGAGTTTGTTTGTAAGCCGGAATGAGGATAATGGAGTCGTGATCGGATGAGCTTGTAGCCCCCGTCAATGGTGGAGCCGCTACAGCCTTGTAGCCGGCTCTGAACGGAGTGTAGCAGTGGTCGAGTGTGTTTCCTCCTCTGGTGGAGCAGGCGATGTGTTGAAAAAAGGACGGCATCACTGTTTTCAAATTCGCCTTATTGAAATCACCAGCTACGATCATCGCTGCGTCCGGATATTTAATCTGATGTTTGTTGAGATGATCTTGTAGCTCTGCCAGGGCCCTGGCAGTGTTTGCTTGTGGAGGGATATATACAGCAGTCATGATGACCGCAGTAAACTCTCGGGGAAGGTGGAACGGGCGGCATAGAATGGAGAGATGTTCCATGTCCGGGGAGCATGAAGGGATAGTACCTGCACCTCCTTGGGGCTAACCCAACCGTTGTTGGTAATGAGGCAGACACCCCCGCCGACGCTCTTGCCGGAGGCTGCCGTGCGATCCGCACGTAGGACGGTGAAGGAGTCCGAGGGAGAGACGCTGTGGTCCGGAGTCACTGGCTTGAGCCATGTTTCCGTAAAACACATGTTGACGTCTTTTATTTCACGTTGGAAACGGACCCTCGCTCTCAGATCGTCCATCCTCCCCTCCAACGAATGTGCATTCGCCAGGAAGATGGATGGAATTGCTGGGCGGTAAGCAGATCTTTTTAACCTCAGTCTGATTCCTCCTCGTTTCCCTCTGTGTCTCTTTCTGCCGGCTCCTTTGTCTTTGTTGTCCCGCCTGATCTCCGGTGGCCATTCTAGGCATAAAGTGTCTCCAAACTCCTCTTTGAGTCCGGAGTTTAAGTCCATAAGTGTCTGGCGGTCGTATGACGTCCCCGCCAGTGATGTTTTCATAGAAAAAGTAGTAAAAACAAACATAATAGCTAAAAATTTGCACAATCGTTGCTGAGCGAACTGACCTGGGTCGCGCCATATCAACAGCCCCCAAGTACTGCAGGGAGGACATGCTATCGCGTGCTACCGTTGTCCCCCCCATCCCCCCACAAACACACACACAACAGTTGTAATGGCAAGGAGAGACAAACACACTCGTTTATTCACAGGTGAGGCGATTCTCTCTCCCCAGATTCCCCGTGTACAAAAGGCTGATTTGCATTTATATTGCCGTTCAAGGCTTGCAACCGTAATTGGTGTTGCACAGCAGTAGACCCGCACCTCTAACATTCACAGAGACAACACACACACACACACACACACACACACACACACACACACACACACACACACACACACACACACACACACACACACACACACAGAGACAAACTTGCAATGCCCAATTTGAAAGCCATTTCCATCTCTTGGTTGTTACATATAGCCATGAGCACGCTGGGGCAGAGAGAGAGAGAGAGAGAGAGAGAGAGAGAGAGAGAGAGAGAGAGAGAGAGAGAGAGAGAGAGAGAGAGAGAGAGAGAGAGAGAGAGAGAGAGATAGAGAGAGAGAGAGAGAGAGAGAGAGAGAGAGGCACTAGGGAGAGGTAGAGGAAATGAAAGAGAGAGAGAGGGCAGACACATGAGTTCATCCAGGTGTAATATTGAGCTGTCCCAGGAACTGCCCGCCAAACACGGGGAAGCTGTTATCAGATCAGCAGCCCGATGCCTCAAGTGCCTCCTGTGCCCCAACACCAGATGCATCTCCCAGCCTCCCTCTACACCAACACGGCCTCTTACAAACATGTCACCGCATGTTTACCCACCAACTCTTCAGAGGCGCACATGATACACAACATTATATCGGCTGCACTACAGGTCTAGCATGTGATTTACTAGCACAGATACCGCGGCACATAGGACGGAGGAAGTCGGGAAGCCATTTAAAACCCGAATGACAGGACTGTGACACACATGCCCGGCCTTTCTTAAATCACTTTCATTTATAAAGATTAGATTAGGGATGAGAAAAGTGTATTAAAGTGTCACTCTACGAGGGAAGGGGTGACTCTATAGACCCTTCTAAAGAAGAGTTTTGAGACACTAAATAGATTAACAAATAAAAGACAATTTGTGGTTTTAAAACAAATCTTTGTTGTGACAAAAAGAAGCAGCGACAAAGCAAACAAAACATTAAAGCAATGGTTTCAGGCGTTTAAAAGCATCTCTGATGTACTAGGATGAATGTAATATGGAGAATCAATAACATTATAACGTGAAGAATCCTCTGTTTTTTACATGCAGTAGCTTAGTATAGCCCAGTGTTGTTTACCATCCGCAGTAATCTCACCTTATTGTCCCGTTTATGTCCGTCAGACAGTTTCAGTTGTCAACTAAGATGCAAATCTTCTACCGACGCCATTTTATCCAGAAATCAGCGTTGCCGTTTTTTAAAAGTCATATTTTTCAATCAATGCAAAACGCAATTGGGAACACAAATGGAAGCATTGGCTAATGTACTGCTGGAAGCTCAGTACCCACAGAGTCAGTATGAGTGTTTTTATTGTTTTAGTGTGGTGCAGTGTCGTTGAACCTCTCTTGTTGACATAATGTATGCTGCACATAATATGATAATGAGATAACCGTTTCAATTGTTTTTAATATCTAGTGGGGGAAAAAACTTGCCCTTTGTATGTGTTTGTTTGGGTGTAGACTATGCATTACTACATCCAGCTACATCCATATAATGGTGGTTAAGTGAATGTCCTTCATTTCTTTGCTTCACGCAATGGAATTTCAAGCTGCATGGCTTTATTGATTTATGTGATTCATGTGATTTATGTGATTTGTAATTAAGGCAGAGTCCACTCAAAGGGGAGAATACACCCTTAAACAGAATTTACATTGTGTCATTCCAAGTCAATTAAGTCAATATAAACATAGATAACTGTGTGCCTCCGCTGGAGCAGCATCAACCATTTAATTTGTGATGTCATCTCAAGTGAGACCTTTTTGAGTCAAAGAAATGTAAAAAAAAAAAAAAAAATGTTTAGTGCATTTTCCAACCACACAGGATCTGATGAAAGTAATACGACTGTGAATCTAAAGGGCTCCGCACACGGCGGGTGATTTTAGCCAAGCGACCGACTTTTTTTGTGAGCCGACCGACAGAATTGTATTGCCTCCATTGTTATGAATGAGAGAACCCACACGGCAGGAGATTTTGAAGCGACGGTCGCACAGCTATTTCTGTCGTCTGGCTAAATATCGCTTCGATCCTATTTTTTGAGGCGACACAGAAAGGACAATGAGGAAATAACATGACTTCTACTGGTGTATCATTTGTACACCATTAATGTATCAATAGTACATTCATTGATCAATAACCTACGTATTATTACCATGCTACTTATGTTCATTATTATTAACAGGAACAATTTAAATAAATAACGTTAGTTTGAGAAGCTATAGTGGTCGCTTGTCATTAACTAACTAATAAATGAACAATGCGCCACGATGCACCTACTAGATGTTTTTATACTCGGGTAACAAAATAAGTTGTGGGTGTTGACAGAGTTTAATGTCCAGGCTGCAGCTGATGTAGTTTGTAAGGTTTATTGTCCAAAGAAAATGATGGTTGAGAACAGAACAGCGTCTTCCGTGAAAAAACATCCTCTCAGCAGGTGCATAACATTACTTGTCCAATCGGTGGTAATGAACGTATTGTAGCGATCAGTCATGCAGTAATGTCAGGAAGAATGAGGAGGTTGTATTCGTATATTGTAACACTTCCCCCGGTCCTGTGGGACCAGCCAGCAACCCTCCGCCCGGTTCGGTTGGTCCAGGACCCAGACATTCACAACCCCCCATCAATAACCCTCATAACATAACATTGCCAACCGGTGGGCTGATGCAGATCTGGCATCAGCTCACACACCAGCTTATTATTATTTACTGCCAGTTATGTTTATTATGTTTATTGTCTGTGTTGTCGTTGTTGTCTCCACTTTGTTAGACTTGTGTTCCCCTGTCTGTGTTTTGTAAATATGTTTTAGTCTGGTTGTTTAATTGTTATTGTTTTCCCAGTGTGCTCTGTGTTCTGTTGTTTCTGTCTACCACACCTGTGTCCTGTTTGTAATTACCCTCTGTGTCTATCAGTGTCTGTATATTAGGTGGTGTGGGCCAGCAGTCCCTTGCGGGTTCATTGTTAAATGTTACCTATGTTTGTCAGTCGTGTATTGTTCCTGTCTTGTAAAGTAAACTGTTATCATCACCACGTCGACTTCTGTCTCATCTATCTATATGACATCGGGTGCTTGCGCCGCGGCCACTCCTGTGCTGGATCCCTGGGTGGGGAGTCGCCTGGTCTGCAGGGGAGCGTCGGGGAAGGGGCGCGGATCCCGACGCCACAGCCCCAGGGGAGGGGGTTCCCAGGACCGCAGGTCTTCCTCGTCAGCCTGGTCGAGGTCTCCTCAGCCCTGGGAGGTTCCAGAGGACGAGCCACCACCATGGCAGACCTGGAGGACGACGCCAGATTCCGCTGCCGGAGGGACCCCGGTCGGGGGTCCTGCACCGCGTCCTGCGTTGTTTATTGTCTGTGTTGTCGTTGTTGTCTCCACTTTGTTAGACTTGTGTTCCCCTGTCTGTGTTTTGTAAATATGTTTTAGTCTGGTTGTTTAATTGTTATTGTTTTCCCAGTGTGCTCTGTGTTCTGTTGTTTCTGTCTACCACACCTGTGTCCTGTTTGTAATTACCCTCTGTGTCTATCAGTGTCTGTTTTTTAGGTGTTGTGGGCCAGCAGTCCCTTGCGGGTTCATTGTTAAATGTTACCTATGTTTGTCAGTCGTGTATTGTTCCTGTCTTGTAAAGTAAACTGTTATCATCACCACGTCGTCTCATCTATCATCGTTATTTACTCTGCCACCTGGGTTCACCATGCCGAAGAAGCATAATCATAACAGTATATATATGGTGGTTTAATTCCAGCTCAATATGGGTTTTACAGGTTAATATTCCCTTGTAAAGCACAACACAGCTACACTCGCTTCACAACAAACTAACATCCGGTCCGTCCTACTATATCTCCCTCCAGGGGGAAACAAGTAACCACACCCCCAGCTAGACAGAGCGACACATTATTATACCTGTGAACGGTCGGGTCTGGTGTGGGGGGCCAGGCGATTGTCATTGAGCGACAGACAATCACATCGCCAGGCGACGTCGGTCGCCCGCCCTGTGCAGACCACTTAATATTTCACAACAGGCTACATATGCAATTACCAAGAGGCGAGGTGGGTTTTAAGTACTGGGAGAAAATTATAGAAATGTCCAAAAATACTCAATAACCCCAGCTGTGCCACAGCTTCGCCTCCACAGAACGACCAACCAACCCCCCCCCCCCCCCCCTGTGAAACCGCCTTAGCTGCTGTAGGAGGAATAACATGGCCTGTTGTTTCCTGTGCATTAGGCTGCAATTTAGAAGCCATTAATCCTTCTCGTAATCTGTAAAAAAAAAAAAAAAAAAGAGAGAAATAAAACAAACACAGAGCATACTAGGAGAAGGCTGATGCTCTCCCTGAGTGCACGTCTGTGAAATCTCTTCTGACCAACACCCCCCCCCCCCCCGATCCTCCGTTACCCTGCTCTCCAAGGATGTAGGGTCAGAACGGGCGCAGATGAAGCCGTGGGACGGGAGGGCGAGGC
The DNA here is from genome assembly GCF_963971535.1 of Notolepis coatsorum. NCBI lineage: Eukaryota > Metazoa > Chordata > Actinopteri > Aulopiformes > Paralepididae > Notolepis > Notolepis coatsorum. Next base: position 212,106,652 of record NC_140165.1, on the reverse strand, counting down.
GCCGTTGACGCCGCCTCCACAGGTGACCCTGTGATCACAACAGCATCTGCTTGAATTACTTAACACTGCCGCCCAGCAGACATGTAATCCAAGATAATTCCCCTTTTGCCGAGAGCGCTCCAATCTGGATAAATACGCCCCCCCCCCCCCCCCCCCCCCCCAGGAATCACATCCAGCAGTAAAGTCTCTCTGGGAGAGCGAGAAAGGAGATGAGGGGGCTGAGTCGGTTAGTAGGTTGAGTAATGTAAATGGAACCGTTAAGGTCGGGGTGTGTGTGTGCGGGGGGGGGGGGGGTCACGGGAGCTTTTACAAGGATAATGAAACATGCAGTAGAGAGTTTGTTTTTGTTGATGGACCGACTGCTTAAGGGGAAGCAGATCATTGCCTTGTTTTCAGAGAAGAGTCAAAAACTAATCATCTTCCTTCCCGACGACAAGAATCCTGACTGACTCAGAGAAGCACTGTTATCTAACCGCATGGATCGGGCTGTCCCCGACTAAGGATTTGGATAGTCGACTATGATTGGCCAAAATTTGCCAATCATAATTCTTTTTTTAAGTATAATATTTTTTTGTATCATTCCATTTTTTTAAGTATAATATTTTTTTGTATCATTCCATTTGGGCTGTGGGGGGTGCTTAATGTCTGAAGGAGTTAACTGAAGGCTTCTTGTCCTCTGCAAAAGCATGCAATTGGTCCACTGATGGATACATCTTGATATTTGTCTAGTCTAGTGTGTTCATTAGATGGGTGAAATCCTCTTTCAGTGCATCTGTGCCTGTTTTCGTAGGCAGTTAGCCTCTGGTATGCGTGCCATTAGTGTTAGCCACGCTTCTAGGCCTCTTTTCTTTTGGAAATAATGATATTTTTTTTTTAAATAATACAAATGTATTATTCTCTTTTTTTGTGTGTGTGTATTCGACTAAGAGGTTGGCAGTCAACTACGGCTCCTTTCGACCGATTAGTCGACTAATCGACTAATAGGGGTCAGCCCTAGATCACAGACAAACGCATCATACGGTTGCAACGTTCTAATATGTTCTATGTTCCATCTGACATGAAACCGTCCAACGAAAAGTAGTGGAAATAACATCTCTCTGAAATGTCCCGCTTTTAAAAACATATCCAATGCCAACGAGCTCCGGGATTCATCTACCCCCTGCTATCTAGAGACAGCTTCTTACATTATTTATTCATATGTTTACTTATTGCCAGAAATACAAATCAGGGGGGGGGGGGGGGGTAGACCAGGCTTTGGATGGGATTGCAGCGTGGGGTTTTAATCTAGCATGGCACAGAAATGAGCAGGGGTCACATCGGCTGAGGTGTCTAAAGCCGGCCGGATCTGATGGAGCACGGAACTCAAACAAGAAAAACAAACCGGCCTGATGGACGTATGACATCATCATCCATCGCCCAGTGTGTTTACAGAGTGTGACCCAACCAGCTGAGGCCGTGTGGCGTCGCTTCTCTCTCAGGCCATGTGTCATGGCTGAAAAGCCGGTTTAAAGACAGGGGGACAGGACAAGGACGCTCCATGTATCTTCTCAAGTGGTGTGTTACTCATATTCTCATCCCAGAAAAAAACACCCATGGTGCATGCAGTCGCTATAGCCATGTTAGAAATACAGAGAAATACAATTTAGTTTTAGAATCCAGTTAGAATGCAGGGTGGGGGGGGGGGGGTATATTGATTACAATCACATTGTGTCATAATCCATCCATTAGACGGCAGGGCAACACTTTGCTTACAAATAACTGTATGCAATAATGCGACTGAAAATTGGCCAATGTCATTTATGATGATTAGTTGTTGTGTACGAATGTAATGGATGTTTTCTTCCCCTCTTTTTAATTTGTCAGTGAAGAATAATTTCTTAGTCTTCAAAAAGAAAAAGAAAAAATCCCACACGTCCAAACATGACATTGGGTAGACATTTAATTATACTTGTATTACGAAATATGTATCAAAGGGTGCCTCCCATGAAAAGAGGATTTAGAGTCGCCAGACAGCAGCTAATAGACATCAGCGAATGAGTGGAATGGAATACAGGCTGCTTGGTGCACTAAGACCTGCTTTCCAGGACTAAGGGACAGATTAGTGTGGTGTTGGGGTGTTGGTGACATCAGAAGGTCTGAGAGAGAGATATAGAGGGGGAGAGAGAGAAAGATAGATGAGAGAAAGAGAGAGGAGAGAAAGAGAGAGGAGAGAAAGAAAGGAGCGAGAAAAGAGAGGGAGGGGGAAAGATAGAGGAGAGAAAGTGAGAGAGAGAGAGAAAGAAAGGAAATAAAACAGAGGGAGAAATGAGAGGAGAGAACAAGAGAAAGGAGAGTGGGAGAAAGGAGAGAGAGTGAAAGGAGAGAGAGAAAAGTGGGAGAGAGAGAAAGGAGAGGAAGAGAACAAGAGAAAGGAGAGAAAAGAGAGGGAGAAATGAGATATAGAGTGAAAGGAGAGATAGAAAGAAGGGGGATAGAGGGGGAGAAGGAGAGACAGACAGAGAGAGAGGAGATGGGCGAGAGATATTTAGGGAAATTGGGAATTCTTCCCTGCGTAGCAGCACTGCCCCTAGTGAGCAAATCAGAGTCACGCAGAGCCATGAACCATCTGCTGTGAATGTGGACCAAAACAATACATTGCTGGACAGTTTGCATATCAATTTCACAAATGTGTCAAGGGATTTGGAGACGGAGAGAGCAAGCGAGTGTGAGAGATGGATAGAGAAAGAGAGGGAGAGCAGTCAGCCCATACTACAGTGGCAATGTGTGATTTTTTTCTCCCTCACTCGGCCGTAGAGACCAGCACATCCAGTACAAGTCTTAAACTGCCCTCCGCCGGGACACCGCGCTCTCAGATATTCCAACACCACTTCTCCGACAGCAGCCGCTGTGTGCTCAATCACACCGCCTCTTGCAAGGAGAGGAATGGAGAGGTGGAGAGAGAAAGAAGGATGGAGTGTTGTGAGGCATGTGCAAAAAGAAGGAGGAGGAGGAGTGAGAGCGAGAGCGAGAGAAGATTGTGTGAGAGAGTATGAGAGAAATAGATTGAACAAGAGGAGGGATAGAGAGACAGAGAGGGAAATACAGGTAGGAGAGGGAGGGAGATAGGGAAAGCCGGGAGACGGACATGGTCTCGGGACGGGTTTGGCCTGAGGTGACTTCATTCCCAGATCCTCCCGACTGAGGCGCCCTGTCATCTGTCACACAGGCAGAACAGGTGACTGCCCTACATAGAATCCGGGAACAGTACCGCCAGAATGGAGAGCAACTCCTCGCTAAAGCTCTCCTCCTCTGTCATTCTCTGTCACCCTTGCCTAGTCATTTAAAAAAAATAAAAGAAATACAGAGAGAAATTATACAGTGTTACTGAGCCGACTGCTCTCTCTCTCTATCACACACACGCACGCACACACACACACACACACACACACACACACACACACACACACACACACACACACACACACACACACACACACACACACACACACACACACACACACTCAGATTCCTCTTAGACTTTCTTGCGATCTCACAAGGGTGGCTCGGGAGAAGAGGGGGACAGCCTTGGTCACCACTCCCCTCCGTCCCCATCTTCATGAAAAGAAAATAATACATTTTTGTCTACATCTTTCTGCTGACACCGGCACGGCATATAAACAGAGTGGTAATTTGTACAAGAGCATAGCTACAAGGGAGCAGTTTCCCCCCCATAGGCAGGCGAAAGGAAGGCAGGTTGTTATTGCATACCAGGCAGGGATTCTATTATTATCTCCACCAGACGAGGGATTATGCGATCGGTCATGTTTGTGAGTGAGTGAGTGAGTGAGTGAGTGAGTGTGTGTCCGACAGCATATCTTGCCAACTAAAAGGCAGAGGTGGATGAAAAGTTGCATATAGGCTGACAGCAGGCTGGGGACCTGCTGAAATATTTAGCGACAAGTATTGTATTTGAATACATTTCAATCATTGTTCATTGAAATAAGCCACACCCCCTAACATGCTTCCTAACATCCTTCCTATGCTTCCTAACATGCTTCCTAACTTGCTTACTATAACCCTTCCTGTGTTTCCTAACATGCTTCCCATGCTATCACCCTTCCTATGTTTCCTAAAATGCTTCCTATCATCATTCCTATGCGTCCTAACATGCTCCCCATGCTTCCTATCACCTTCCCTATGCTTCCTAACATTCTTCCTATGCTTCCTATCACCCTTCCTATGCTTCATAACATCCTTCCTTTGCTTCCTATCACCCTTCATATGCTTGCTAACATCCTTCCTGTTTCCTAACATGCTTCCTATCACCCTTTGTGTGCTTCCTAACATGCTTCCCATGCTTCATATAACCCATATGCTTCCTAACATCCTTCCTATGCTTCCTAACATTCTTCCTATGCTGCCTGTCATCCTTTCTATGCTTACTATTACCGCCTAGCTAATACTAATAAGGAGAGGTCTCAGTGTTTTGTGTGTTTGTCTGTCTGTTTTTCCGGCATGCCGCCTGGTGGAGATTTTATCTCTACTGAGCGCACCTTTCTAGTATTATATTATGGTAATAACCAACCTCTGCTGAAATACACAGCAATATTCTCATTCCAGTTGCTACTCTCAGAGATTGTTTTTCCCTGACGTGAGGCTGTTCTTGGGAATCATATGTGGGTGAAAATATGGTGGTTGCTGAATAAACCTGCCAAATAGATTGCACTGTAAGTGTGGAAATCAGAGATAAACACCTCTGGAATCTGAACGTGTTGTGCTATTCACCAATTGCATGCAACAAAATTGACATATTTTGATGGACAGTACAGCAACGCTCACCGACATGGATCAACACATTTCTAGACAAGTTTTGGTGAAATTAGAAAATGGGAGATGAATTGTGAATTTCTGCAAAAAAGAAAAAAAAAACATAACCAAACCAGTCATCCAACACCACTGCATGCTTGTTAAATCAATAAGTACAGATGGTACTGAACCATATGGAGCGTGAATTAAGAAAACAACTGCAGCGGCAGCAGCAGAACACAGACGACGCCAACAACAAACACTGCTGGTATGTGTGATCTCAGAGGCATCAGGAGAATCTGCCTGTAATGAAAGGCATGACCTGTGTGGAATAGTCTACCACTCCCTAGCTGCAGTCCACTAACACGGGATAAAACTGTTTGTGTCCATATGCCGAGACACACTTACGCCGTCGTAAAAGGCAGATACTAAAACTGACATCCTCTTCAGTTGTGATCTACACCCCCCCCCCCCCCCCCCCCAGAAGCACGGGCACTGCTGAGAGCAATATTAAAGACTCTTTACAACCCCGGACAGTTTCAAATTAGTGCCGTGTTCTAAGTGCATCCGGACATACCGTTCCTCTCTTCCTACGCTTCAGTGTGAATCTTTTCCTACGGCCTGCCAGAACAGGGGAGTCGAAACTTAGGAATAATTATTTATTTGACTTATTTGAAAGACGGAAAGGTCTTATCGTCATCACCGTTGGTAGTTTTGTCGATTCCTCACGTTAGTGTAAGTGCGTTGGGCGTGAGAGGAAAGCTCTGTGTGTTCACGGGCACGTCGCAAAAGCCCAGAGCTGTCGACTT